>NW_012144966.1:1209772-1249063 GCF_000956105.1 Propithecus coquereli | reverse complement strand
TGAGATTTAGGAGTGCTAATTTAGTAAAATGGCTATTAAGACCTTGTAAACTCAGTTACGCTGTTAGGATTTCAAAAGATATATTTGAAATCAAATGATAAAGTCCTATGAGTTGCTCAATATTTCACATTTTATTAAGACTGGAGATTTTCAAATTATGAAATATTTTCTTCATCCCTGCCATATTTCCACTCAGCCTTAAAATCAGTACAAATAAGCTGCATTCCAAATTATAATCATTGAATAACCTTTAAACTTTCCCATCTTGTCTCCTGATAAAACTCCTGTTTACTCTTTAAGAATCAGGGCTAGTGTAATTTTCCTCTTTGGAAATTTCCATGAATTTTCCCTCTAGGCAAAATTATTTTTGCCTTCCTCGTACCCCAACTACGCCTGTACCTAGCTCAATGGATTCAATATTTATTGAATTGCCCAATGTAGGTGAACTTTATTACAAAAACAAAGAAATGGTATTGCAATGGTTGGAATGTCCTCTCCAAAACTCATGTTGAAACTTAATTCCCCATGTGTCAGTGTTGAGAGGTGGCCCTTTATGAGGTGATTGGATCCATTAATCCATTAATGGACTAATGGGTTAATGGATTAATGGGTTATCATGGGAGGGAAACTAGTGGCTTTGTAGGAAGAGGAAGAGAGGCCTAGCTAGCATGTGAGCACACTCAGCCCCTCACCCCGTGATGCCCTGCTCCACCTCAGGATGCCTCAGAGTCCACACCAGCGAAAAGGCTCTCACCAGATTTGGCCCCTCAATTTTGGACTTCCCAGCCTCCAAAACTGTAAGAAATAATAAATGTCATTTCTTTCTTTTCTTTTCTTTTTTTTTGGGAGATAAGCTCTGCTGCCCAGGCTAGAGTGCAGTGACATCATCATAGCTCACTGCAACTTTAAACTCCTGGACTCGAACGATCCTCCTGCCTCAGCCTCCTGAGTAGCTGGGCCTACAGGTGCAAGCCCCCATGCCCTGTTAATTTTTTTTTTTTTTAGTAGAGACAGGGTCTCACTCTTGCTCAGGCTGGTCTTGAACTCCTGACCTTGAGTGATCCTCCCGCCTCGGCTTCCCAGAACTCTAGGAGTACAGGTGATAGCCACCACGCCCAGCCCAGATGGATCTTACTACGCCCATTTCACAAATGAGAAAAAAGAAATACAGTGAGATTATGTAACTTGTTCAAGGTCACCCAGCTAAACAGAGAGGGTCCAGATTCATATCCAAAGGTGTCTAAGCTTCAAGCCCCTCAACTATATTGCCTCTTTGGATAACTTTCATCATAGAACATGTCAAGCTCTAACAGGTAGGTAAAAGAAATTACAGTGTCAGTACAGACAGAGGTAGGACCAGTGGGTTCCCTTGGCCAGATGGGCTATTTCATTCCTCCCTCTGAGTTTCCATGATGTTAGGTTTGTACCTTTCTGAGACCCTTTTAATTTCTTGTCTGATGTCATAATTATTGTCTGAACTTTTTGAACAAGATATTAAGCTTCTTTAGGGCAAGGACTTTAATTCTTTTTTGTTTTTTAATCTCACAGAACACTCAGTACAGTGCCTTGCACACAGACCTTTAATGACTTCCTAATAGTGGAGTAAATGACAATGCAATGGGATGTGTCATGCATGGAGCAGAAAGTTATCTTGTCACTGGATTTGTTCAGAGATACAGAGGGAACGTATGCATTGGGAGGTTGTTGGACCAGAGGCACCCCTTACTTTCCTTCCTTAACCACAATGTAGAGGTCAAACGTATACATTGCTATTCACTTATATATTTTTAAAAAGAGTTTAACATTATTTTAACTTTAAATATGATGATTGTGTATTAACATATAAAGAAGTTATATTTCTTTATAATTCTTTGTTTATCCATACAAAAATGAGGATACTTTTCATCTGTGCTTGGCTATTTTATGGATTCCTCTTCCTCCCCAGGGAAATCAACAGCCTGCAATAGAAAAAGTAATGGCTGTGTCTAATTTGAGAGACATTTATAAATTTTAGTCCGAAAAGAGTGTTTGCTATTCAAAGAAAGTGAATGAATAGAAAATAAGAGACACTATAATAGTATAACATCAAGAATGCTTCAAAAAACCAGTCTCATGCATTGTTCTTTGTACACTAAAACAATGATGCTTAACACTATATTGGTTCCTAAATCAAATTTCCAGCTGCCAGCAGCCACCCTTGAGTGGGAGATGATTTAATGCCAATGGGTCTGTGTTGCAGCATGCCTCCTGCTTCCCGGTACTATAACCCACTGGCAATAGAGTTACAGGACTGTTGGATCCAAAATTTGGTTGCTAACAGCACAGTAAATTAATGAACTAAACCTTTTAATTGTTAGAGAATAATTGTCAGAAAAGCAAAGTCAGTATTCTTCCAAACATCATGAGCTGGATTACGTAGGGCCTCCCCATTGCTGCTTGTTCCTGCCCTCTGGTTGCTTAGTGTCAGGGGAGTCTGGTTAGATGGGTCAAAGCCTGTGTGATCTGGCAGCCTCAGAGAGCGAGCCAGATTTGCAGGGGATAATATGGGACAACATATTTTACAGTCATGGCTTTCTTATGAGGACAGAAACCCTTGGAAAACCTGCGGAATGTTCTGCAATTTTTGCCATGTTGGGAAACTGCCAAACTTGCTTTTTTGAAGTTCATCCATACTCTTAATCCTAAGCATCCAGAACACCAAATCTATAAATGAAGAAAGCCAGAAGGTACTAGAATGTGGGGCAGATATGGAGACCTTCAAAGCTCACAGAATTAGTAAAATCAACAATGAAAAATAAAACTATAATAGGATTTCAACTTTATCATAATAGCCTTGAAAATGGGAGAGTAGCCTTTATCCTAGGTGCATTCTAAATTGGATTCTTAAAGAAATTTCTGAACTATTGGATACAAGTTTTCAGTTGATCAATGTGCTCATAAAAATATTTTTATAAAATTTATAGTAGAAAACAGGTGAGATTTAGGAGTGCTAATTTAGTAAAATGGCTATTAAGACCTTGTAAACTCAGTTACGCTGTTAGGATTTCAAAAGATATATTTGAAATCAAATGATAAAGTCCTATGAGTTGCTCAATATTTCACATTTTATTAAGACTGGAGATTTTCAAATTATGAAATATTTTCTTCATCCCTGCCATATTTCCACTCAGCCTTAAAATCAGTACAAATAAGCTGCATTCCAAATTATAATCATTGAATAACCTTTAAACTTTCCCATCTTGTCTCCTGATAAAACTCCTGTTTACTCTTTAAGAATCAGGGCTAGTGTAATTTTCCTCTTTGGAAATTTCCATGAATTTTCCCTCTAGGCAAAATTATTTTTGCCTTCCTCGTACCCCAACTACGCCTGTACCTAGCTCAATGGATTCAATATTTATTGAATTGCCCAATGTAGGTGAACTTTATTACAAAAACAAAGAAATGGTATTGCAATGGTTGGAATGTCCTCTCCAAAACTCATGTTGAAACTTAATTCCCCATGTGTCAGTGTTGAGAGGTGGCCCTTTATGAGGTGATTGGATCCATTAATCCATTAATGGACTAATGGGTTAATGGATTAATGGGTTATCATGGGAGGGAAACTAGTGGCTTTGTAGGAAGAGGAAGAGAGGCCTAGCTAGCATGTGAGCACACTCAGCCCCTCACCCCGTGATGCCCTGCTCCACCTCAGGATGCCTCAGAGTCCACACCAGCGAAAAGGCTCTCACCAGATTTGGCCCCTCAATTTTGGACTTCCCAGCCTCCAAAACTGTAAGAAATAATAAATGTCATTTCTTTCTTTTCTTTTCTTTTTTTTTGGGAGATAAGCTCTGCTGCCCAGGCTAGAGTGCAGTGACATCATCATAGCTCACTGCAACTTTAAACTCCTGGACTCGAACGATCCTCCTGCCTCAGCCTCCTGAGTAGCTGGGCCTACAGGTGCAAGCCCCCATGCCCTGTTAATTTTTTTTTTTTTTTCGTAGAGGCAGGGTCTCCCCATGTTGCCCAGGCTGGTCTTGATCTCCTGATTTCAGGCAGTCCTCCCACCTCAGGCTCTCAAAGTGCTCGGATTGCAGGAGTAAGCGACCTCACCCAGCCCCATGTTCTTAATATAACACTCTAATTAGCCATACTCAAAATTTTGAAAATTTTTAACCCCCTCTTTTCTTCCCCTCACCCACATATAAAATAAGTTCTGTTTGTTTTTATTTTGAAATTATATTTTTCTTCTCCTTAGTCCAAGCCTGCACAATATCATATTTGGATAGTTGCAAAATCTACAGTGTTCAATTTTTCCTGCCCCAATCCACTTTGCATGGATATTTCTCACAGTAGTTGTCCTTAAATGCTATTTTCATCTGTCCCTTCACTGGTTAAAAGAAACCACAATAAAAAACCCCCATAATGAGCCCTCATTTCTTACAAATTATGTCTCAAATCATGACTCCTCTGCTGGCTTAGAAGGCTCTCCAGAAGCCAGCCCTACCCTTGGGAGCAAGCCTTCTAATCCTCAACACAAACCTTCTGCTTAAGTCTGTCTGGTTTGCTTTTGGGCCCTAGAGTTATACATGCTAGTGTCTGCCTCTGGGACTTTGTATCATTGTTTTATTGTCTACCGAAATTCTGCCATCCATAGCGTCCCAGCTCAAGTCCAACATCCTGTTCTAATCCCAGGAGGCCTGTTTCACCGTTGCTGACTTGACATCACAGGTCTCTCTGGGCCCTTAAGGGCTACTATTCCCTATATAAATCCTCTTATTCCCATGCTATAGAAATGCTTAAAAAGTAAGCGCCTGCACTCATCCATCTTATCCTGTGCACTGGTCCCTTCCCACAGTCTTTTCTCCATTGCTCCTTTCCTTCTCACGCCTTTCTGTTGTACCCTCTGGAGCCTCCATTTTATGGTGAGCAAACTGTCCTACATCCCCAATCTGTCTCCCACTCCTTGTCTTAACTGAAACTTGGCTACCTTACAAGAACATAGCTTCCCCTGCTGCTGTCTTGAGTTGAGGGGTGTTTACCAGTCCTCATATACTGCAGGGTTGGGAGACAGGGTTGGCCTTCTCCCAGCTCCACAACGCAACTGCCAGACCATTACTCTGAAAATAAATAGGAGATTAAGCCAGCTGGCATGCCCGCCTCCCCATCCGTCCATGCCTGTATCATCTAACACCTTCCTGTCACTCCTACAAGGATTTTTTTTTAAAAGGCACCTGGTTCATGATATTTCCCTCCTAAATTAAAGTTCCTAAATTACAGCTTTAAAACAATAATTTTTGTTATTCTTTTTCTTTAAAAAGCTACTACAATAAAATCCCTCTAAAATCCTATCTGCAACCCACTGCACCCCACTGCTGTGGTGACCACCATTCACAGCTTGGTGTGTGTGCTTCCTAAACTGCAGTCTTGAATCTCCTTGTGAAGTCATTGTCTTGTGTGGATTACCTTTAGAGCTCCTTGCCTTTCCTCACTTTTATCTGCTCAACTCCAAGGACCTTCACCTACCCTGAACTGCTGTGAATTAGAGGTCTTAAACACCAACATTCCTCCACTACAACCTCCTTTCTCTTCCAGTGGCCTCAGGCTGTCCCCATACCTGCTCGTGAGGTATAATCACCTAATCTTTTTTTAAATTGAGCTGAATTTCACATAACTCACAATTAACCATTTAATGTATACATTTCAGTGGCATTTAGTGCATTCAAAATGCTGTGTAACTATAATACTGCCCGCACAATCCACAGATTCAATGCAATCCTTATCAAAGTCTCACTGGTGGGTTTTTTTTATTTGCTTTTTGTTTTATTTTGTTTGTAGAAAAACTCATGCTAAAATTTATATGCAATCTCAAGGGACCCTGAACAGCCAAAACAACCTTGATTAAAAGCAAAGTTGGAGGATTCACACTTTCTGATTTCAAAACTTACCACAAATCTACAGTAGTCAAAACAGTATGGTACTGGCATAAGGACAGACGTATAGATCAATGGAATGGAATTGAGAGCCCAGAAATAAACCCTCACATTTATGGTCACTTGATTTTCAAGAACGGTGCCAAGACTATTCATTGGGGAAAGAACAGTCTTTTTAACAAATGGTGCTGGGAAAATGGGATATCCACATGCAAAAAAATGAAGTTGGACCCTTGCCTTACACCATTTACAAAAATTAACTCAAATGGATCAAAGACCTAAACCTAAGACCCCAAACTATAAAACTGTTAGAAGAAAACACAGGAGAAAATCTTTATGACATTGGATTTGGCCACAGTTTCTTGGATGTGACGACAAAGGCATAGGCAACAAAATGAAAACCAAACAAATTGGACCTCATTAAAATTAAAAACTGGCTGGGAACAGTGGCTCACACCTGTAATCCCAGCACTTTGGGAGGCTGAGGAGGGAGGGTCACTTGAGGCCAGGAGTTTGAGGTCAGCTTGGGCAACATAGCAAGACCCCCATCTCTACAAAAAAATTTTTTTAAAAAAGAAGAAAATTAAAAACTTTTGGGCATCTAAAGACACTATCAACATGGTAAAAGGGCGACCCACATAATGGGAGAAAGATCTGCAAATTATATATCTGATAAGGGATATATTCTGGACACTTCCAGAATATATAAATTGTATTTTAAAACAAAAATGGGCCAGGCACAGCGGCTCACACCTGTAATGCTAGCACTTTGGGAGGTCGAGGTGGGAGGATCGCTTGAGGTCAGGAGTTCAAAACCAGCCTTAGCAAGAGCGAGACCCCATCTCTACTAAAAATAGGAAAAATTAGCCAGGCATAGTGGCACATACCTATAGTCCCAGAGGAGGCTGAAGCAGGAGCCCAGAAGTTTGCCTGAGCCCAGAAGTTTGAGGTTGCAGTCAGCTATGATGACACCACTATACTCTAGCTGGGGCAACAGAAAGAGACTTTGTCTCAAAAAAATAAAATAAAATAAAAAATAATAAATAAAACAAAAATGTTATCATACTGTTTTTGTAAGCTAAAAGATAATTAAAATTTAGAAGTTTACTCTCTCTGTATATGTATTTGTGTGTGTACAGAGAGTCTCCAACTTATGATGGTTTGACTTACAATTTTTCAACTTTATGATGGGTTTATCAGGGTACTAAATGCATTTTGACCTACCATATTTTCAGCTTATGATGGGCTTATTGGGATGCATCCTCATTGTAAGTTGAGCATCATCTGGATTATAAAATATATGTCAAGAAAGGCATATATGAGCTATGTGTTATAAGCCTCATGAGATTAGGGGCCATGTCTGGCACATGTAACATTTTTTCCCACAGTACCTGGTGCAAGGTCTTGACCTACAGTAAGTTTTCAATATATTATTTTTAATTAAATGAATTAAGGAGAGTGAAAGAATACTCTGTGTAAGCTCCACATTACCACCAGCATATTTTTCCAACATTCAGATCTGATGGTGTCATTCTTTGCTCAGAAATCTTGCACGACCTCCTAGCGCCTTCAGAATCTGGTGTGAGCTCCTTAGCCGGTGGGGGTACCTCCCCTCCATCTGCTCTCCCCCTCAGCCCCGTCACGGTAAGACGGAGGGAGTGCCTTCTGGCTTTGTGTATCTTGGTAAAATAGGAACGGTAGATGCTGCCTCAAGTATTGTTGAAAGGTTAAGTGAGGTGTCATCTGAAAATGTGCAGCATGTGGTTGAGACTGGTCAATTAGCACTGGTTTCTTTTTCTCCTCCTGCGCCCAGCTCTTCAGCCACATATAGTGTTTGCCCTCTCCGCATGTACATGTAATTTCACTTCTCCAATTTTTGTCGTGCTTTTCCTATTGTTTCGCATTTGTCCTCTCCATCTTCCTCCTGTCTCTATAAAAATTAAATGAAAGCTTTAAGACCTATCTCGAGTTGCACTCACTCATTGGAAGCTTTCTGATTCCTCTAGGAGATTTAATCCTTTTTTAATGCTTCCATGTAATTTTATGAGACAGTTTCTAAGAAACTTTGATAGACTGTCTTACATTACAGTTATTTGTGGACATAACTTGTGAACATATGTGTCTATCTTAAGAGCCCAACACAATATTTATAATATTAAACTGAATTGATTTTTTTTGACCAGGAAATTTGGGTCTTAAATCTCATAACTGAAATACATCATAAAATCGTTCAAAGTATGCTCTCTCTATAAATAATTCGTCTCTTTATGCGATAACACCCAGCTTGGAAATTTAGCACCCTTGCCTCCCACAGCTCTTACAGATACAGCTGCTCAAGATAAAGTGAGATAATATGGCTTCTAGGCTTGGGTTGTGGTGATGATGGGTGGGTGGGGAAGCCCATAGCTGGTTGGACACACACCTGACCCAGCAGGAGCCAATCATTCGTTCAGAAATGACTTGTGTGGTCCAGGTTCTCTCAGAGGAGCCAGGCTAGTTCATTTCTCCCTGAGGACTTTCAGTAAGTGTTGCCAGTTGATTGTGAGCACTGGAGTTTAGTGGATATGGTGGATCGGCCATGTCGTGCCTCCCACAGGATAAGTGAGCAGAGGAAGACAGACAGAATGGGGGAGAGGCTGAGGCTGGCTCGGAAGCACAGACAAGGGTGACGCAGGGTCGAGCCACCCTGTTGGTTAGGAGTCTCCAGTCCCTTGGCTAGTCTGAGTGGGGCCCAGCAACAGCTGGTGTTCCTTCCTTGGATTCTGTGAGATCTCTATATACTCTCAGTAAATACCCCTTTCTACCTCAATGGACTATTGCCTCTCACATTCAACACGCATGCTGACTACGAAAAAAGAAATTGTTTATCTCAATCAACTCTGACCCGTACCACGTCCAGTCACCTGAATTTATATCTCATCTTTGACCTCGACCTCCCTTACTAGCTACTTATGACTTTGGGCAAATCTTTTGTTCACTCTGTGTCTCTTTCTTTAATAGGAAAAATGCAATCATTTCATATGGTGCTGTATCACTTTCCATGCATTATCTCATGTGAATTTTTTAAAGTTCTTAGAATATAGGCTAAGAATTTTTTCCCACATTTTATAAACAAAGGAACTTTCCCAATACCTCACAATTAAATACGAGTGAAAATGAGACTCAAATAGCAGTTTCTGACTTCTCTCTACTCAGGTGGTCATCAGCTCTACCTCAGAGAATATAAAGAATAAAAAAGAATGGTAAATATTTGCAGACTGAATGAGTGAATGGATGAATGAACAAATGCATAAACTGTAAGGTTCCTTTCTTGAGAATTTTCGATGAAAGATTTTTAAGTCTTCAGAAGTAACAATGGCTTCATATTATATTTTTATGAGTCCTATTTCAAAATATATTGATACTGAGTAGGTCTGCTAGATTGAAGTACTCTATTTCTAAAAAATGTGCATAATACTCCTGCCTGCACCATGGGCTTCATGAAGAATTCCAGTTACCATCTAGAAGTTTAATTTCAAGGCTTTGGGCTTGAAATTACCTATGCCCACGGGCAATACTTGATACTTCCTCACTTTAAAGTATGCTAGCTCAGATCACAAAGAGCTTTCAGTACTAAGATAGCCCCTTGTGGTCCAGTTCACCAGAACTTCTTCCCAGTGTCCCCAAGGCCACTCACAAGTCTGACCAAGTCTCACCACTGGCGGGTTTTTTCCCTTCCTTCCTCCTGGCCAGGATGAACCACCCTGTACTGTTCCATTCAGAGCCTTGCCGAGTCACCACACTTTCCTCCAGCTGCTGCCACCAAAGCAGGTGGCTTCTTTCTCAATCCCCACCACACATACACCACCCCCCTTCCCACCGAAAGAGAAGAGTACGTTATGCAAACTAGGTATGAACATAGGAACACAACCCCCTTCCTCCCTCATACCAAAAAGCACATTGAGGGCTCTTTATGTAATTCAGAGATTAACCAACACATCATGTTGCAATCAGGCCTATGTGAAAAGGAGATGGAAGGAGAAACCAGTTTTGGAGCTGGTTCACTGCTGAAAGGGCTCAGCCTCAGTTGGACCTGTTCGATAAGTCTGACAGAAGCACCAAGGGTGTGGGTTGGAAGAGGTCATAACGTTAAGCTCTTTAACTATAATGATGATACCTACCATTATAGTGATATGTAGTGATATTAGTAACATTGAAGTCTTTACTACATGCCATACCTTGTGTTAAGTCTTTTATGTACGTTGTGTATATAAGAAAATACATGCAAAGCCTTTAATACAGTCCCTGGCACAAAGTATGTGCTCAATAAATTACAGGTGATAGTAGTATTATCATCTTATTTATCCTAACAGCCGTCCCAGATTCTTTGCCAAGTCTTTGTTCTTCAGTCGGTCATTCCTTCAGGAAATGTTGAACATGTACAATGAGCACTTACTATGTACCTAGCACCATGTTTACACCCTGGGCACACATGGAGAATGGGCCTACACTCTTTCAGACATGGGTTCCAATCTGGTTTAACCACCCTCTTGATGGGTGACTTTGGACATGCTTCTTGTGCTTTCTGAGCCTAAATTTATTCAACTTTATTCATTTGTCAAATGAGTGCAATAATTTCTGTTTCATAGGATTAGAAACACATGCAAAGGGCTTAGCACAGCACATTGTTTATACAGGAAGCTCCCAATATAATCTTTTTTTTTTTTTTTTTTTGAGAGAGAGTCTCACTGTGTTGCCCGGGCTAAAGTGCCATGGCGTCATGCTAGCTCACAGCAACCTCAAACTCCTGGGCTCAAGCTATCCTCCTGCTTCAGCCTCCCAAGTAGCTGGGACTACAGGCATGCGCCACCATGCCCGGCTAATTTTTTCTATATATTTTTCGTTGTCCAATTAATTTCTTTCTATTTTTGGTAGAGACGGGGTCTCGCTCTTGCTCAGGCTGGTCTCGAACTCCTGAGCTCAAACAATCCGCCCGCCTCAGCCTCCCAGAGAGCTAGGATTACAGGCTTGAGCCACCGAGCCTGGCCTCCCAATATAATCTTAGCATCACATAATATGAAATTTCTATATATCATTCTCGAAAAAGTATGCAAAGAGAGAATCCCTTTCCAGGGACACACAGCCTGGAATTTGAGCCTTAGCATACCTGCAGTCTTTCTACTGCATCAAAGCAGAGATTGCCACATGATTGGCCAATGCCATTCAAAGTTTGAAGTCAGGATTTCTCTGAAAACTTTGGTATATCTAGATTCCATATCTCTGTTGGACAGATGAAGTGCTGCTGTACACAGAAGGGAGATTTTTTAAAACTGAGGAATCTAACTCAAGAATAAATTCAAATTCTTTAGAAAGCTTCAGACATTTGGCATAACATGAAATTAAATACAATATCCCTCTTAGTTCCATGATGCTTCTGATGAAAAAGTAAGGAATACGAAGACATAGAGCCAAATAAATCTTTTTTAAAAAAACTCTCCTGAAAAGAAACTTTTCTTTGTTGATTACCATCCAGGGACAACATTTTTGGAAACTTTAAACAGTATCACTTTATAAGGATGAAACCCTCACTCCGCCGCCCCCAACTTTCCCTGTCTTGTACTCTGAGAACTTTAAAGTCTTTGAATGATTTGCAGCCCCAACAAAGAAACTAAAGGCAAAACTGATTTGGGGAAAAACCATTATCTCTCTGACCTCTCTGTACTTATGCTTCAGGGAATTTTCGTGTGCTTGTTTATTTTCTTGGTTATTTTGTTTTGTTTTGGTTTCATATATGAAATGTTCCATCTGTGCATTCATTTTCTGGATTTATTTCTGAGAATTTTAAGTAATTTTTTACTCCAGTCCACAGTAAGAAATATATTTTGCATTTTAACCTAAATACATGTATATTTACGTATATATCTAAAACAGAAGTTTCATGAAATAATACCCTTACAATGAATTATACACTATGTTTTTGGGTTTTAAAAAAATTCTATTCTATTCTATTTTTAAAAAGTTGGGCCAGAGGTTCAGAGGAGCAGGGAAGGGATGACTAGGTGGAACACAGGGCACTTTTAGGGCAGAGAAACTATTCTACCTGATGTGGAAATGATGGATTCATGACATTATACGTTTATCAAAATCCGTAGAACTGTACGACACAAAGAGTGAACCCTAATGTAAACTATGGACCTTAGTTAATAATAGTATATCAATATTGGTTCATCAATTCTAACAAATATACTTTCTGTGCTATTTTTGTGTTAACCTAAAATTGTTTTAAAAATGAAGTGTAAAAAAAATTTTTAAAAGTAAAAAAAAAGTTGGTTTTAACCTACTAAAATTGATTTTACCACCCATTAATGGCTTGCTCTCCACAATTTGAGAACTTATAGCCTAGAGGGAATGCCCTGGCCTTTTAATCAGCTTTGCCATCCATAGAGGCTGGCCTTAGACAAGCCTCATAATAATTGTGTCTGAACTCTCTCATCTGAAAAACAGGATGTTTTATCAGATGAATGCCAAGGTCCTTTCTGGCTTCAAAATATTATACCTGTAAATATAAATTCTAATTTTATTTATTTATTTATTTATTTTTGAGACAGAGTCTCACTCTCTTGCCTGGGGCGAGTGCCGTGGCATCAGCCTAGCTCACAGCAACCTCAAACTCCTGGGCTCAAGCAATCCTACTACCTCAGCCTCCTGAGTAGCTGGGACTACAGGCATGCGCCACCATGCCCGGCTAATTTTTTTCTATTTTTAGTTGTTTGTCTTATTTCTTTCTATTTTTAGTAGAGACGGGGTCTCGCTCTTGCTCAGGCTGGTCTTGAACTCCTGAGCTCAAACGATCTGCCTGCCTCGGCCTCCCATAGTGCTAGGATTACAGGCGTGAGCCACTACGCCCGGCCATAAATTCTAATTTTAGAATGTCTTAGAATAAAAGAGAAGTCATGAAGCATGAATTGTAAATTATATGCATACTATTTAGGCCAACCCTATTTTTTATAGGCATCTAACAGGTATTTCTATTTTTATTGCTCCTATTTAAAATAAATAAAATGACAAGTAATGATTCTTATGCAAAATATATAAATTACATTTCTCTCTGGGTTCGTGACTCAAGCTCTTTGTTGAAGAAACAAGAAAAAGAGAATCTCGGAATGATACAAATGATACTTCCAGTTTGGGGACTTATCTGCCTACTGCTATGGCCTGGCGAGAACATCTCTGAATTTAGTTCTCATTGGCCATTCGATGTTTGCTGGGAGCCTACCGTGGGCCATGTCCTGTGCTGGGGATGTTCCACCTATTGTAGCTTGGGTCAGGGAATGGAAATTGGGCCACCCCCTCCCAAACCTTTCTTGCTTTCCCAGTCCCAAGGTCACGCTGGGGAAGGCCGTGGGAAGAGTGTGTGTAAGCTCTGATTGGGACAGGCCTGGTGTGAACCCCAGGGCTGCTTCTTAACAGCTGCAGACCCCTAGGTAAGTTATCTAACCACTACCCCTGCAGTGCTCTCAGATAAAAATGGAATAATAATACCGCATTTCGTGGGACTTTCTAAGGATTAAATACCTAATGTAGCCATCATCTTGGTCCTGGAACTCAGCAAAGCATATGAAGGTGCCCGTGGAACTTCCTTCCCGTTCATCGTGTTTGCTCTGCCGCCTCTCCAGCCCAGCCCCACTTCTGCAGCCAATCACTATAGAGATCCTTCCCAAACACCTAATGCTTCCTCCCATTCATTCAATTATTTGCCTTATTTCTAAGAACTGATGACCCCAAGTGAGTTCCAGGACAGATAACCTTGTGTGCTCCCCCTGCCATCCCAATAAGTCCATGGAGATGAACCCCATTGACACTGAACTTCAGAGGCAGCCCGGAGAAGGAAAAACACCTTAACACGATGGCAACACTCTCTGAGAGCTGCCGTTCCAGTCGTCTGGCTTGGTTTTAGTGGGACTGCTTTTAGGTTGATTAAATGACTAACAACAATGACGACATCTAAGCCAGGAGTGGGGAACCTGCGGCCTTGGGGCCACATGTGGCCTTCTGGATCCTTGAGTGCGGCCTTTTGACTGAATCCAAATTTTACAGAACAAATCCTTTTAATAATAACTTAGATCCTAAGTTATTATTTAATGAAAGTCTATAATTTGCTACGCATGTGCTAGAGAGTTTACATAAATTATCTCGAAGCCTCACAACAACCTTGGCGGGCTAGGTTTTTTCTTTTACAGATGAAGAAATTGAGTCTTCGATTCATTTATTCATTCATTAAGGAGTAGATTTGAATGAGTGCTTCCTATGTGACGAATGTGGGATTAGACACCAGGACTAGAAAGTGGAATGACATGTAGCCCTTGCTCTTAGGAAACTTTTGATCTGTTGGCAAATCTGGCAAATCCACAGACAATTGCAGTCCTAGAGTAAACCCCAGGGTTTAGAAAGGGTTAGAAAACACAGAAGATGGCACCTGACCAGACTGAGGTTGGCAGGAAGGAGAGGATAGAAGCCTCTGGTCTTTTCTTAAACCCACTTGATCTAAAGTCTTTCCTCTCCCTCACCCCCTCACCACCCCCTCAACACACACCAGATAAACAAACCTAGAGCAATTCTTCCAAGTCCCCTTAAGTCCTTTTCTGCCCTGGTACCTAAACTAGTAAATGTTAGTGCCCAGGGACCACGTGCATCTTTAACAGGAATCTCCCAGAGAAAAAATGTACTAAGACTAGGAGGACCACAGGGTTTATCATCCAAATCAAGACACTTCTGAGAATGAAAGGGGCCCTGTTAACAATTATGCACCAGGACTGCAAGTGTGAACTAGGTATGTCCTGGCAACCTGGAACACAGGTGCAGGCTAAATATAACCTGGAGGAATGCCTGTAATGAAGAGACTTAGAATGCTGACCAGTGGGGAAAGCATTGGGGGCAGTAGTTCCTTGGTGTCCCTCAAGTCTCTGCACCAAGTAGTGCCATGGACTCGAATCCTGGGCCTCCTTTCCCTAAGCTCAGGGAGGTCCTGCCTGGCAGTGGGCTATGGGGATGGGGATGGTTGCTCTGACAGCAATCACACCAGTCCCTTGGGAGTTGTTACCAGGGTGAGGGTACCAGCCGGGGTAATACCCAAAAAGGAGCAGCCCCCAGCAGGGAGGGGGCCACCCTCCCTGGGGACTGGAGTCCAGCAATCCCACTGATTGGAGGTGGTGAGCCAAGCCCATGTCATGCCTCACTGATGCATGGCTGGGCTGAAGAAAGAGCTCATTGAATTGTTCACAGAAAAGAGTGGTGCCCAAAAGGCCAGGGCTCGAGAATGAGGCTGCCTCAAGCACAGTGCTTGGCAGCACACCAGGGCTGAAAGGTACAGCAAAAGCCTCCTAGAATCACTTCTCAGAGCAGGCATTTGCGTCACAAACTGGCCACCGCAGAGACAGATGGGAACTCACAGGTTTTGTCTGTTTGTTTGTGGTTCACTGCTGATGGACGTATCAGAAGGCATCAGAGCAGCAGCCCAGCCTTCATGGGACGGGGAAAACCCAGACCCGCGCACCTGAGACAGAAGCAAGACTGTGCCCCCAGGGCTTTGTCAGCGGCTCCTTGCTTTCCAGAATCTAACTGCACAACCAAGAGCCAGAGGCCATGGTGGCCAGATTTGGGTCTAATCCTGGTTCATGGCCTCCCAGCTGAGTGAATGAGGCTATAATGATAAAACATAACTTCCTGTGTACTCAACACTACCCTAAGCACTTTGTATATCTTATCTTGCTCTTCTCAGAAACTCTGGGTACTATTATTATCCCCAATTTATAAAGAAAAAACTGGGGCATGGGATAGTGGTGGAGCCAGGATTTACACCTGGCTATGTGACTCTAGAAACTGAGCATTGCAGCCCTACCCTGTGCTGCCTCCCTTTCATGAATTGTAAAACGGGGATGAATGTAGCAGCTCCTCCCTAGGGTGTTGTGATATTCAAGTGGGATAATCCGTTTACAGCATGGGCACAGTGCCTGCATGCAAAACAGCCTTAGCTACCGTTAGCATGATTAGTTACGGCCTTTCTGCGGCCTTGCTACCCTCTGCTTCTTCTCAGCGTCCTTCAGACAGTTTTCTGATTGAATGTCACAAGATTTCCAGCTTCTTGGGTTAGAATACGTTGTCTACTTGGCATGTATGTGAAGGGAAGCAGGCAGCAGGGATCGAAGGGCAAGAGAAAAGGATAAAAGTGGAGATTCTCTGCCCTCCTGAAGAATATTCTAGAAATCCTCCACGGATTGAAGTTCAAGTTTGATCTCAGCAAAAAGTTTAGAGAAATTCCTCTATGCATTTGTTTAACTGTAAAATAAACATCTCTATAGCAATAACAAAAAATGCTCCTGGTTTTGTTCTTTTTTTGTGTGTGTCTTCCATGCACATACAGAAAAACAAAACAAAATAACCAGATGAACTAGAAGCATTTCTCTGTCCAAAGCTGCCATATGTGAGAGAAGGGAAGATTTTTTTTTTTGAGTAGGGTTAGATGTATGTATGTGGGGAGTGGGTGATGGTTCCACCATCCTGTTCCAAAGCTCCAATTCCAAAGGTGAGTGACCCAAGAGAGGCCCCAGGGAAATTCCAGCTCTGGCTCCCCTGCAGACCAAGGGGATTCTCAAATCTCAGGGTAGGAGCCTCAAGGATGCAGCCCAGCCACTCCCTGGGGAGAAGTTCCTACTCACAAAGATGGTACATGGTGGATTTCTGACATGGGGCTTGTGGATGGGGAGGCTTTGGCCCTCCTTCCTTGATTCCTTTCCCAGTCCTTTTGGGCTCAGATGCATGTTGTCCGGTCACTGGGGGAGCTGCAGGCCCAGGGACTTTATCTACTTATACTTACCCAAGCATTCTCATTGCTCCAGTCTGGATGTCAGTGTTTCAGGACCACCGAGGGAGGGACAGAGCAGAGAGGGCTGGGTGGGGCGACCTGCTTCCAAGAACACTCTGGGATATCCATGGAGAGCTGGGCTGTGTGAGAGTCTGGGCACAGCAGCATTTCAGAACTGCAGACCCACTCCCTCTCTTTGGTGTGATTCTGGCTTTGCAGGCTTGAGGATTAAGGACATGAAAGAGTTCACAAGCCAGTGGCTCAAGACTTCTCTTGATGTTCCCAGACAGTTTTGTTCAGAGGCCTTAGCTGTCAGAGAGAATACTACGTGAGATGTGAAGCTGTGGCACAGTTTCCAAGTCCAGCCTTCTTTACTCCCATATTCGGGCTTTGCAATTGACAGAAGGAGCTGATTTGCCTTCCTCCAAAATTGTCCATGGAGGGAAGCAAAGGAGAAGGAACTAGGGCAGAGGAAGGAAAAGGGAAAAAAAGAAGGAAAGCCAATACCAAAGAAACTGAGTAGGAAATTTTTCAGGGAAGGTTGATCTGGATGCAAAAACGTCACGTCATGCTTTTAGAGCCGATAATATATCTCTGTATGTATAATCACAACCCCACTTAGAAATGCCACAAGGAATTTTGCTTGTTCTTAGTCCCCCAATTTCCCTTTCACTCTTCCCCGCCTCCCATTCAATGGAAAGCTCCGGTTTGTTTTAGACAAATGCAACACAGGAACTATGATAGAGCCATATTACATCGACTTTCATAAAGCCAGGAGGATGGAACTTAACTCTTCCTGGTGGGAAGGACTTGGAAAGGGGAGCACGATTCTTGGCCAGCCGCCCCAGGGAACTCCAGGGAGAAAGATCTGGTTAACCTGAAATGGTGGAGAGCGGGCTGTGCTTGAAACTTGCTTTCAGGGAAGAAAGCCTGGATTTGGCTAAGAGAAAAACATGGGCCCGTTTGACCCTTTCATGTCCCTGATTTGATATTAACATAGTTAGGCAAGAAGGGAGGAGGCTGACCTCAAAGAGATAAAGACTATTTTCCTTTGAGCTAGAGGACCTGAAGATCTCTTTGTTTTGTTTCTGCCTGGAAGACAAGTAGAGCTCATTCCAGCCCTGCAAAAGGTCACTAAATACTCCGAGCTCTTGTTGTAGTAACTGTTTCTGAGAACTCACTTCTGAGGAAAACATATTGGTTTTTTTTTTTTTTAAATTTCAGAGTTTTATGGGGGTACACACATTTTGGTTGGACTGCAAACGAGTACCTCTATAGAGAGTAGTTTGGAGATACCTCAAAGAACTAAAAGTAAAACATACTATTTAATACTGGTCAAAGACACCTGGGTTTTTTTTGTTTGTTGTTTGTTGTTTTGGTTTGTTGTGGTTTGCAAGAGCGGATAACAATCACTTTAGAGTCTGGTTTCCCTGGTGCCAGAAACAAATCCTAGTACGTCCTGCTTCTGGCTCGGTTGTCCCCAGCCCTCGCAAGTCATCAGTTGGAACACAGAGAACAGAGAGCGACTGACTTTCCCGTGGGTGGGCTCCACTGGAGTTCTTTCCCAGATCAGCACACAGCATCTGGGACCCGGCCTTGGTGTCCCCACTCTATGGGGACCCTCCCCATACCTGCCCCCAACCCAAATTACTTCACAACACAGCAACAATCAGTTGCCTGTGGCAAATGGTGCCTTACAATGTACACAGCTAAAATAGTTTCTCACAAGCCGGTTTGTAATTTTAAATATGCCTGTGACCCACCCAGATTTCAACACATTAGTAATTATACTATCCTAAAGCCTAGTGACTGGGAGGAGGGAAGGCAGAGGGGCGGGGATTCAAAAGGGTAGCCGAAGGGCCCAGATCTGCTATCCTCTGCCTGCTAATAATAGCTCCCGTTTTAGCCGGCTCTCACTGTACCAGGTATGTGCTGAGCACTTCTCCTTTGTCGCCTGTAACCCTCACAACAGCTCTGGGAGATGCAGATGATTCCTATTTTGATTATGGGGAAATGAAGGCTCTGAGAGATGGAGGATTTGGCTGAACTCACACAGCCAGTGGGTACTGAAAGCAGGTCTGACCTCCCTTCCGATTCTCAAGCCCTGCGCTCTTAATCATCGTGCTATACTGTGGCTTCAAGCCGATGAGTTTAAGAAGAGTGGGTGCCAGGAAATGCCAGTGAGACAGGAAGGGAGCCATTGCCAAAATGCCAAACCAAAAGGGGTTTGAAACCTGAGAGTTGGCAGTTAACCACCATGGCACCTTGAGGCCAAGTGGAGGTGTTCTTGGACCCCGCGTGCCTTTTTAGAAGCATAAGGGGTAGCATCCTTCGCCACTGCCTGACGCTAACTCAGTTCAGAAATTGCAGGTTTGGAAAGCTGAGGATGGGTTTTAAAATTTATTTCAATATAATCTCTGTGCTAAAGGGTGGTGGGAAAAAATAATGAAGCTGATGTAGCTTAAGTCATATGCAAATGCAAAGTGGTCTTCTTCCAAGATGTCTGGAATGGAATGAATGCCCCTCCGCTGGGTACCTCCCAATACCTAGCCCCAAAAGAGCCCCAGTGAGGCTTCCTTATCCTTCCTCACCTTGGCTTCCTGCCCCACTGGCTGCAGGTGTCTCAGTGTGATAATGATGTCAACCACTCTGGTTAAGCACCAACACCAAGGCACGGCACCGAGCTATCTTCTCCCTCACCACACAGTCAGATGGGCTGCTTGGTGGATTCGGGGTCATCCTCTCCATCTGTCTCTCCTTGATAGTTACATTTCTCTTCCATTGCTATGTGTTTAGCAGTTGATGAATCCAGAGCATTACATACATCTTTAAGAGAGTGTTTACTATATGCCATGCATTGTTCTAAGTCCTTCATGCTACTAACTTTTTTTATTCTCATAAAACAGCATAAAGTGAGCAGACTATTATCTCCATTTTATAAATGATAAAAATCAGGGTCCAGAGAGGTTAAGTAACTTGCCCATGTTGCACAGCTGATGAGTAGGAATCCAGGCTGCCTAACTCTTAGCTTCTCTGTCGTAGTGATCCTAGCCTGTGTTCATTCAAACGTCTCTTCCTGGGCATGCCAGCCCTATCCATGGTTAGGCTGCTGCTGCTATAACTGGCTCTTGGCTGCAACACTGAAATCATATCAAGTTCCCAGGTGAGTGTGACGCTATTTTAGGTTGTCAAAGAAAATATCACATAGTGCCATTGATGTTCTCCATAGGGTGGCTCTGAATGATTCACCTTCCTTGAGGACACCTCTTGCTTTGTATCTGGATGCTGTGACTCAGTTTCTAAGGTTATCAAATATGAGTGCTGGACATCTTTGGTGGCATCATCACCTATTCGTAGAACATGCAGTCAGCCATCTGGGAAAGACAAAGAGCAGAACACCATAAGAGGAGCACTATTTTGGGGTCACTCAGGAACATGCCAATTTCAGAGTTTAAGAGGAACCTTAGAAGGAATGAGGATAATAATAGCTAGTGCTTATTAAGCCTTTACAACGTGCCATCTCTGGTCTAGGCACATTCTAGGAACTATCTCATTTAATCCTCACCTCAACCAGCTGATGTAGATCCTATTCTTATCCTCCTTTGGCAGATGAAAAAAATGAGGCACAGAGAGGTGACATGATTTCCTACGAGCATGGGACTTGTAAACGGGGGATCTATGATTCAAATACAGCCAGCAGCTCCAAAGACTGAACTCAAGCGTGGCGCTCCAATTGCCACCTGAATGTCCTTCCCCGTGGCTCTATTTTGGGGAGATGAGGACTTTTAGACATCTTATTACCATCTCCATTTTCAGCCTCAAATGAGCCCCTAGAAACAAAGTGAAAAGAAAACCTGGCCTGAAACAACTGCACAGATCCCATTTCGGGAACAAGGTTGGGAGGAGAGAGGGTGGAGGCGGAATCTCACAAGGTTGTAATTCAGTGACTGATGTCTCTGATTGATCACGGGAGGAAGAATCAGACCAGACCGTCTCAGTCAACATAAATGGTGGCAGGCGGGGTGGGGAGGGCAAATCTGGTGCTTAATCTTCCAAGTTCTAGAAACAAGACTCCAGCCCTGTTCATCTTTCCCCTCCTGCACCTGACCCTGCTGGGCTGTCATTCTTGCCACCTGCTGCTGTTGGTTCCTTGCCCCCATTTCTAAGATGCTGTCAGGAAGGAAGTGTGTCTTCCAGCTGGCAACATAGGTTTCATTTTAGCATCCAAAGAGCTGGGCATTCCCATTCTGGTGGCTATTAATTATAACATTACTACTTTCTTTTGGATGAAGGTTTAAAAGTTATGCAAAGATATTTGAAAATCATATATCTGATAAAGGATTAATATCTAGAATATATAATGAATTACAATTCAACAACAAAAAACCAATCCAGTTAAAAAATGGGCAAAGGATTTGAATAGATATTTCTTCAAAGAAGATATACAAATGGCCGATAAGCATATGAAAAGATGTTCAACATCACTAGTCATTAGAGAAAAGCAAATGAAAATGACAAAACCCATTAGGGTGGCTGTTATAAAAAAATGGAACATAAGTCTTGGCCAAGATGTGGAGAAAGTAGAACCCTTGTGCATTACTGGTGGAAATGTAAATTGGCAAAGCCACTGTGGAAAACAGTTTGGCTGTTCCTCAGAAAGTCAAACAGAATTATCATATGATTCAGAAATTCCACTTCTAGCTATATACCCAAAACAATTCAAAGCAGGGATTCAGAACTTACACACCCATGTTCATAGCAGCATTATTCACAACAGCCAAAAAGTGGAAAAAACCCAATGTCCATCAACAGAAAAATGGGTTAACCAAGTACAGTATATACATACAATGGAATGTCATTTGGCTATAAATGGGAACAAAATATTGATAGATGCTACAACACGGATGGACATTGAAAACATTATGCTAACTGAAATAAGGCAAACACAGGACAAATGTTGCATGATTCCACTTATATGAGGTACCTAGAATAGGCAAATTCATGGAGACAGAAAGTAGAACAGAGGTTACCAGGGGCTGGAGGGAGTGGGAGGGAAAAGAGAAGTTATTGTTAATAGGTACAGAGTTTCTGTTTGGGATGATGAACAAGTTTTGGAAATGGTTAGTGGTCACACAATATTGTGAATGTACTTAATAGCACTGGATTTTACACTGTAAAGTGGTTACAATGGTAACCTTTTTGTACATTTACAACTTTTTAAAATCACAACAAAATGTTATGCAAAAAGTTCTATGGGGTTTAATCTTTTGGAAGTTTATAAACCCATTAACATTCACCACAGCTACCCTTCAGAAAGGCATACCATGTGAAAACCACACTTGGCTCTCTAAGCTGGAACCAAAAACACCATAACTCTCCTCTCCCCAAAGTGAATCTGTCCACACATGGTTGCTATTGGACCCTACCTGTTGCTACAGCATCACTGTGCTGTGTTAGTAATGAATGTGACACATCCTGACTTTCAAAGCCTTCACATAGCGAATAAAACCACTTTTGTGCTCCTTGGTATAAGGCCACATCTCTTCCAAGCACTTGAGCATTTAAACAAACGACAGAAAAAAGGTGAGCTAAGGATCTATCTGGCTAGAGTTTAAACTTCAATCATTATTTAGTCAGGGACAGAGCCAACTGTAATGTTTAAACTGCATCATTATTTAGACAGGGACAGAGCCAAGTTTACAGAATTCTGGAAGGCAAGCTTAACCTCAGGGCACCTTAGCAGTTGTTCTGTGTGGCTGGTCCTGAGGATTCAGTTCAGAGCAAACTGTTCATCCATTTATAACCCAGGTTTCTTCTGTATACTAGAAATGTAAGGACGAATGAGGTCAGAACGCTGAGAGTCTACTCAAAACATAGAAATAATGCTAACAGAGTGAAATGAGTGTTAATAGGCACATGTCAAAGGTGCCGTAGAGATTGGAGTCAGGGGCCGTGAAGGGTCACAAGATGAGATGGCACTTGAGCCACATCCTGGAGGAAGAACGACGAACACAGAGGGGGGACTTCATGTGAAAGGAGCTGCATGTGCAAAGTCACAAAGCGTGGCAGGACGGGACACCCAGAAAAACCACAAGCAGCCACGTGTAGGGAGAGCAAAGGTGAGTGGGAGAAGCACACAGGGGGAACTGAGATTTTGTCACAGCTCAATGGGCAACTGTTGGAGGATTTTAAGTGTAGAGGGAGCCTAGAGGGGAATGATCGGGTTTTCATTCTGGAAAACAAATTTAAAGTTTGGTGGATGGATTTGAGGGGTTAGATGCTTGGGATAAGGAGCTCAGGTGGAAGGATGGCAGAGTAATCCAGGTGAGAGATGAAGAAAATCCAGATTCAAGGGCTATTTCCAGGGTCGGGTGCAGTGGCTCACGCCTGTAATCCCAGCACTCTGGGAAGCTGAGGTGGGAGGATCCCTTGAACTCAGGAGTTTGAGACCAGCCTGATCAAGAACAAGACCCTGTCTCTACTAGACTTGGTCCGTACTAGACCCTGTCTGTACTAAAAATAGAAAAATTAGCTGACCTCTTGGTGCAAGTGCCTGTAGTCCCAGCTACTCAGGAGGCTGAGGCAGGAGGAGGATCACTTGAGCCCAGGAATTTGAGGTTGCTGTGAGCTACCGTGATGATGCCACTGCACTCTACCCAGAGTGACAGAGTGAGGCTCTGTCTCAAAAAAAAAAAAAAAAAAGCTATTTCCAAGGCAGCAGAGGCAAAATAATAGTTGTAGCTGTTTTCCTAGATTGAAGTGCAAAATGAGGTCACAGTGCCTCTCATGTTGGAATTACTGTGCAATGGAGCCTGCAGAAGGGCAGCTGATTCCTCTGGTGTCCGCTTCTTGCGACCAAGCTGGGTGGCCTGCACCTGCTCCTTCCCTCCTCCTCCTCCCTCTGTAGAGCTCCCTTACTCAGCCTGCCTACATTACCTGAAGACATGGCCTTTTATTTTACTATCAATTAATTTTATTTTATATATATTTATATATATATTATATATTTTATATATATAAACCTGCATCTACCCATTTCCTATCCCAGCCTGCAAAAGGTAACCACTGTTACTAGTTTTTATGTACCCTTCCAGAGATTTTTTTTATACCTATATTCAAGCAAATAGGATTATGTGTTCTTCCCTTCCCCTTTTATTTCCATTGCTTTTAGGGAGGTCCTTCTTAGGATAAGTTTAGGAAACCCCAGGGGGGCTCATTCAGTCCTAAGGAGCCAGTCCTGATTACCACTGTCTGGTGATACGCCCTTCTCCTCTTGTAACACCTTAAGGTATAAGGGCCCCAAAAAACAAGCCATCCAGTGGGGCAAGGCCTGACCTCCTCAGGCTCCATCTATGCCTGCACCTACTGAGGTAACGCATGCTGGCCGGCACCAGGCAGTGCAGCTGAGACCCTGGGCACAGCGGAAATCCAGACGTCACAGAGGCCCCCAGCCTCAGGCTGAGGAGAACAAGGCCTGGTGTTGTGCTTAGATGTGACTACTCCACAGCTAAGAGGGCCTACTCATCTGCCACATTTAGCTATTTTCCCGTGGACCCACCCATGGAGGCAGGTGGCTGGACCACAGGGAACCAGCTGCACACTGCTCCCAGAGCCCCTGCTCCAGAACAGACCTTGACCTTGAGCCTCTTCAGGAGCACTGCTGTCCTTTCCTGCCAGCCTATCCCAGCCCAAGCCATCTCAGTCTGTACCCTGTGAGTACAGCAGACATAATATTACACTAACTTTAAAATTAAAACGAGAAGCTCTAGGTCTCACTACTTCCTTCCAGAAAGATCTTTTGCAGCTTGCAAGTATGGGTGCCTTTGGGAGGAACACAGACTCATTTCACACACCAGAAAGCAGCTCAGCCCCAAGGTCTTAGGGAGACAGGTTTTTGATTTCACATGGTTGGGGCTGAGTTCTTTTGGGTGGGTAAAGGGAATTGATAATAAAGGAAGACGACGGAGTTTGGGGAGGATCTGAGAGATTAATTCAGTTCTGGACATGGTGAATTTATCCGGGTGGCCTCTCAGCTTCCTATTATAAACATAAATCCTGATTTTAATGGAATTTCAAAGCTGCCCATCATTGAATTCTCTCAAGTCTCTATCGCTCTTCGTGATTAAGCTTCTCCTGGATTTTCTTAACTAATGAAAATCATATTCTGGAATTTTAAACAGGATAGCTATTTAAAAAGAATACACCATATTATGTCAGGGGATACAATGTGGTACCCACCAAATATAGTTATAATAGTGGTTAGTAATCAAAGAAAGGTATTAAAATGCCAATGAGAAGAGGCTGTCTGTATAGAGGATGAACTTAGAACTATGAGACTACTGTCATGCCATCTATACAGTTGGCATTCAATAATTTTACTTTAATATTAATAGTAGCTAGCACTATACATACTCACCATGTGAGTTTATTTTACGTGCCTTTTCCCTGTGAGGAAGGTATTATTCACCCCTTGCACCCCGTTTTACAGATGACAAAACTGAAATCCATAGAGGTTAAGTAACTTGCTTTTAATTACTGTTACTCTTTAGGATATCGATATAACTACTAACAAGGCACAAAGTAACTATGGCTTAGACAAGATAAAGGTTTAATTCTCATGTCAGTTTCATCATGAGCAGTCCAGGGCTAATAAGACAGCTCAGTCATGTTGGGGACCCAGGCTCTTTCTTTCTTGATGTTCTGTCTTCTCTAGGGGCTACTCTATTCCACCTTGTCAAAGATGGAGCAATGTCACTCTGCATTCCAATGGAGAAGAGAGGAAATGGAAGACACAGGCTGCCTCTTTAAAAGCATAACCTGGAAGTGGTGTTCATGTTTCATTGGCCAGAATGTAGTCACATGGGCATACTCAGTTGCAAAGGAGGCAAGGAAATGTAGTCTGAGTGTCAGGCCATTAATTAAGTTAAAATTCAGGGAAGGGGAAAATGAATGCTGGAGAACAAAAAGGAATCTCTGCCCCAGGCAGAGGTGGAACTGGGATTCAAACCCAGCAGTATGACTTCAAAACCCAAACTATTAATCATTACCTTCATTACACTGTTGTCTAAAAAGAATTAAATGAAGTCAGGAGTTGGTAAGGTCTTTCCCTACAGTTTGAGACTTTCTTTTAATATTCTACTTTGGGTACATGAACATGAGCATGCACACACACACACACACACACTCACAATCTTGTTCTTCTAGGGCAAGTTGTTCAACATAGTTGTCCATTGATGGTTAATCAGGTAATGTTTCCTTTCATCGTCTCCTTATAGGCTTTCAATTTTAGTTATCTTTGTTTCTACTACTTCTTCTTCTTCTTCTTCTTCTTTTTCTTCTTCTTCTTCTGTGAGTTGTCAAATGTCTCACACTTTATGATGCTTGGTGTATGATGCCATCATCAGTTTAATGATTTTCTCTACCACCAAATTGTAGGGTTGGCCTTGGAAATAACTCCCCAGAAATGAAACTTCCCAGTCTTTCATTAGTAAGTGGGGCAAACAAGGGTAACCTTTAAGAATACTTAGAAGCCCCAAAGTAAATCCAAACATATAGTCAACTAGTTTTTGACAAGGTCACCAAGACACAATGGGGAAAGGATAGTCTCCTCAATAAATAGTAGTGGGAAACTGGATTTCCACATGCAAAAGATTGAAGGTGGACCTTCATCTTATAGTATACATAAAAATCGACTCAAAATGGATAAAAGACCTAAACATAAGACCTGAAACCATAAAATTCCTGGAAGAAAACATAAAGGAAAGAAAAGAACAGAAAAAAGAAACTGTGGTGTACATATACAATGGAATATTATTCAGCCTTAAAAAAGGAAGAGATCCTGTCATTTGCCACAAAATGGATGAACCTGGAGGACATTACGCTAAGTGAAATAAGACAGACACAGAAAAATATTGCAAGATCTTATATGAGGAATCTTAAAAAAAAAAAGGTCAAATACACAGAGATAGAGAATAAAACAGAAGTTACCAGGGGCAGGTGGAACCGAGGAAACAGGGAGATGTAGGTCAGAGGATACAAAGTAGCAGGTATGTAGCAGATATGAACAAGTCTAGAGATCTAATGTACAACCGGAGGACTATAGTTAATAATAGTGCTTTGTATTCAGCATTTTTGCTAAACGAGTAGATTATAGCTGCCCTTGCCACAAGAAAAGGGGGGTAACTATGTGAGATGATGACAATGTTAATTTGCCTCACTGTTTATTTGTATCTTATAACATCATGTTGTATACCTTAAATATACACAATAAAATTTATTTTTATCATTACTAGTGCTTTTTGTTTTTTAAATTTCAATAGATCTAGGAGGTACAAGTGTTTTTTGTTACTTGGATGAATTGTATAATGCTGAAGTCAGGGCTTTCAGTGTACCTGTCACCAGAATAGAAAATGTATTTTATAAAATAGAATACTTAGAAGGTACGAGAACATTTAAAATTAGGATATAGCAAACATCATGACTTTGCCACAATTTGATGATTTTCATTAAAAGACATTTATTTCACTTATTAGCAAGTGCTCTATTTTAGGGTTGGCATAGTAGGATACTATCCAAATTGGGAGGTTTCGTAGTGACCCAAGTAAGATTGCACTCCAGTGCCTCTCTCTTTCTCTCACCTCTTTAAAAATAGCAGGCCTTGCCTGCTATGCCAAAAGATCAGGATTAGTCCTGCGAACCTCTTTAAAAGCAATTTCGTTTGAACCTCTTAGAGACACTGGAGACATGTTTCACAAAACCAATTTTAAGTGAGTATTAATTCAATTGAGCGTTCCTGGTGTGGCTATTTCAGCTGTGCAGAATGCCACAGCAATGAGGAAACTGTTTGTTTCAAAGCAGGAGATGCCAATGCGATGACAGACTTTTTGAAGGCATGTAGCTGGTGGCTGTTAAATCTACATTTCCTGACATTCATAATGGTCCGTTATCCACTGGATGTGAGCAGAGAGTTAGTTAATAATCAAGCCTTCTTTTTCATAGTGTGTTTAACAATGCAACATGCTTTTAAATAATTGTTTCAACTAATCTTAACAATAACCCCATGAGATCGGTAGGGATATCCTGGGAACATAAGAACATCTTAAACGTCATTCTCATAAGACAAAGGTCTATTTTCCCTAGTGTAGAACCTGGGTACTCCCTAATAAGTAGAAAGCACATTTGAATTATATTATTTTCAACAAATGTTCATCGAGCCCCTCTTATGGGCCAACGGGCATGACAAGATGTTGGGGAACTGCAGATGAACGAGGAACTGCATCTGTCAGGGGAGAAACATGAACACTGTTATCTACCATCAGATGCTGAAAGTGCCACAATCAATGTCTTCTGGGAAAATGAAGGAGGGGAGAGAAGGTTTCAGAGAATTGTAAAGGACGTTTGTGCTGAGCCCTACAGTGTAAGCAGGACTCTGCCTGGCAGGGAGTGAAGCGAGGACATTCCAGGAGTGGGTTACGGCATATATGGGGGACAGAGGCACGGACTGCGTGATTTCTTCAGAGAATGAGTGGGGAAGGAAGGATGCATTCTATTAGACAGATGGTGTGGGGCCTTGCTTGCTATGCCAAAAGATCGGGATTAGTCCTGTGAACCAGGGAGATAGTAAAGAGTAGATCTAGCTGGGTTTCAGTCCAGACTCCAAAAACTTGCTGACTTAGGGAAATTACTTAATCATCATCTGTAACATGGGGGTAATAGTCAACCTTATGGGTTAGTTTTGGATGTCAGTAAGCTAGTATATATAAAATGCATGGCACAGTGCCTGGCACACAAATAAATGTTGAATAACTATTCACTGCTGTCTGGCTAATATTTCTTTATCTTTTTTGAATCAGACTCCTTTGAGAATGAATGAATCCTCTCCCTATACACAATATTTTGTACATCATTTGATGGGGTTTCCATTATCTCCTGAAACTGCTGTAAGAAACCTGCTGTAAGATACAGGGAGTCATCTGTAATTTTTTTAACTTTAGTTTTTAAGAACAGTGTCAGGTTCACAGCAAAATTAAAAGGAAGATTCATGATTTCCCATATGCTCACGTACATGCACGTGTACGTCCTCCCCCATTACCAATATCCTCGACTGGTGCATTTGTAACAACCGGCAGATCCACCTGATGCATTATTGTCACCCACAGTCCATAGTTTACATTAGGGCTCACTCTTGGTGTTGCACATTCTAGGGGCTTGGACAAATGCTTAATGACATGTACCTGTCATTACAGTATCGTACAGAGTAGTTTCACTGCCCTGGAAATCCTCTGTGCTCTCATCTGAAGTTTTAAAGCAGGAGAGGGTTAATATCAGATTTTATTTTTTAATCTTTTTGGAGGGAAATATTGGATATTGGAGAGGAAAACCGTCTTTGGTTCTCAAATCTGACTGTACATTACAATTATCTGTAGAGATTTTTAGAAACATTCTTACTCTAGCTTCACCCTCAGACATTCTGATTTAATTCATCTGGGGAAGGCAAATTTTTAAATCAGGATTTTTGTTGTTGTTGTTTTTCATTTGCTTTCTCTTTTTTTCTTTTTTTTTTGAGACAAGGTCTCACTCTGTCACCCAGGCTGGAGTGCAGTGGCACAATGGTAGCTCACTGCAGCCTTGAACTCCTGGGCTCAAGCATAAAATCGGGATTGTTTAAATCTTCCAGGTGGTTCTAATGTGTAGCCAGTTTTGAGAACCACTCAGGTGACTACTGTTAGTCAGCTGGAGAGAAGATACTAGCAGAGTAGGAATGGAAAGGAGAAAAGAGGAAAGATTGAGAACATGTGGAGACAGAATAAACTAGACCAGGTGACCGATCAGATGTAGTGAGAGAACAATGTGATGTGATCCCATTAGGCAGACAAGGGGAGGAGGTGTTTGTGTTTTGTTTATTGTTTACCGCTTTTCCTTTAATATGTAGGAGGAAGGAGTGGGCAAGGAGAAAATAATTCCTTCAATAAACATATGCTTTAAATACACTTATCAAGTGCAAATTGTGGGTCTAGGTTTTGTTTTGGACATCTTTGACATACCTGTGGAACATGAAAATGTCACAAAGGCAGCTGACAATACCCAAGTGATTGGGAAGTCATCGATTCACAACCAGGTGATTGTGGAAGGTATGGATGAGATCGCCAGGAAAGTGCACAAGTGGACACAGGGGGCCAGTCATGAACTCAGAGGATCAGGGACCCTGCAGGCCACCTTGAGGGAAGGAAAGCCTTTGAGTGGGATGGTGAGGGCTGTGAGAGGAGGAGGCAACAGTTTCCGGGAGTGGGTGGCCATTGTGCGAAAGGCAGCAGAGAGCTGGCCTGAAGTGAAGACCAGTGGGAGCAGGTCCCACTGGTGATTAGGAGGCAGCGGTGGCTTTGGGACAGAAGCCAGATGCCAATGGGTGCAGACGAGAAAGAAAGTGAGGAAGCACAGCATCAACGTAGGAAGTTTGGGGTAAGAGCAATGAAAGCAGGAGCTGCGGGGGAGGAAGGGCGGAGGAACAGGCTTTATTTTAGGCTGGAGTGGCATTATTGTAGTCTGAGGGGAAGGAGCCAGGCGGGAGGAAACCATCAAAAATACAGAAGAGGGAGGAGACCGTGGAGCCAGGGCTCAGTTAGGCAGGCGGCCCGAAGCTCACAAACACTGGGTGAGGAATTGCTCTTGGATGGGACTAGGGATGCTTGTTTCTTTGAGGCCAAAGTGAAGAAGTTTCCAGAATGATGCAGGCCTTCATCTGAGAAGCCATCCAGGGTCATTTCTGAATCCCATGACAGTTTCCCACCTCTATTCTCCCTTTCCAGGCTTACATCTCAATCTGTTTCTTTTGCCCCTCCAAGCTGCTGCCAACTGGGGACCTGAGGCCGGAGGGCGAGATAGAATCGCTGAGGTTTCCACTTTCACAGTCCCAAAAGAAAACCCCGGGGCCTCTTTCCGTTTCAGGTTGATGGCTAATCACAATGCGTGAAGAATCCAGCTGCAGTTGCAAAGATTTATGGTTTCTTGCAAGTTCTTCAGTCGTTTTTGCTGGTTCCTTTCTCAGAGGGTCCTCTCCTCAGCCCCCTGGCTCTCTCCTATTGACTTGCTTCCAGCTGCATTGCTGACGATTCCCTCTTTCTGAAAGTCTTTCTCCTCCCGGCATTAGTGACACTCGTCTCCCAGTTGTCCTCCTGCCCACTGACCCCCTCCTGCTCCTGACCTCTAGATATTGGATGCCCAGGGCTCCATTCCTTGCTCCCTCTCTTCCCCAAGCACACACTCTCCCAAGGCCACCTCATCTAGTCCCATCACATTAAATTTCATCTCTATGCCAAGGTCTCCTCAATCCTGACTTCCCGCTCCAATACCAGAAGTCCCCACCGCGTGACTGACGTTTCCATTTGGATGTCTCATAGGTGTCTCATACTTAACATGCCCAAAACAGAACTCTTGATTTTCTCCCCCTCAGTCTGCCCCTCCTTTCATTTTCCACTCTCAATACATGCTGGTATTTGTTCTCTGGGCTGCTTAAGCAACAACTCAAAGTCAACCTTGACTCTTCTCTTTTATTTGTCCTGCAAATGCAGTCTATCAGTAAATCCTGTTGACTCTACCTCCAAAATATGTTGACATCTATCTACTCCTTGCATTTCTGGTCTAGTCCAATGCTACTCAAAGTGGGATTTACACACCAGCACCATCAGCATCATCTGGGAGCTTGTTAGCCATGCAAAAGCTTGGGGTCCTTTCCAGAATCAGAACTCAGGAGGTGGGACCTTTCAGAGGATTCTGATGCGTGGTAAAGTTGGAGAAGCACTACTCTGGTTCTTGCCTTTGTGATCTCTGGTCCAAGCCAACACAATAGCCTCCAACTGGTCTCATTTACTCTCTTGCTCCATTAGAATCTGCTCTTCTCCTAGCTGCCAGGGTCATTGTTTTTAAAAACAATATGAGATGATGTCATACATTCACCCTTTACCCTCCAGTTTCAAACTTCCCATGGCTTCTTCTGGACATAATATAATTCAGGTTCTCTTTCCTGATCCACAGAGCCCTACCACTCCAGCCTATGCCAGAACCTCCCTTCCCCCTTCCACTGGGCTCCAGGTAAACTGGCCATTCTCTTCTACATCAGCTTGTTCCCCACTAGGACCTTTGCACGGGCTGTTCCCTTTGCCTGAAATGCTCTCCCCTTGAACTTCAGTAGCTGGTTCCCTCATATCCTTTACTTCTCTGTGTAACTGGCACCTCCTTTAGAGAAGCCTTTGCCGATGAACCAATCCAAAGTAGCCACTCTTTACCAAACAGACTGCTGTAACCCTCTGCATAGCACTTACTACTATCAATTCTTAAAACTTTCTTCTTTATTGTCTAATGTAATGTAAGTTTTATGAGAATGGGGATCTGGCTTGTCTTGTTCACTGCTGCATCCAAGTGCCTCAGCAGTGCCTGGGACATGGTAGATGCTAAATAAATATTTGCTGAATGAATAAATGAACTTCTTCCTTACTTGTAGTTCATGAACTGTTCTTTCTTAATAGCAACAAATGCCGACTTGTCCTCTCATGTGGCTGCATTTCTGGGAGCCTCCAGTCAGTGTGAGTCTCATCTCAGAGGATATGGGTCCACATATTAGAGTGATCCCCTCAGAGCACATCTCAAAAGGAGGCAAGAGTGTGAGAGGACATTAGCAGGCTACTTTCTTGCAATTTTAGGGAGGGAATCTGAAAGCCAATGCCTAAGGGCCCCTATTTTTGTTGCTGTTGCATAGCAGGTAAAGTTCCCTAACTTATTATCCTTAGTGTTACTAAAGTTGGTATACAATCCCCCACTGCTAAATTTAACTGGCTTTTAAAAAAATGAATAAATTTTTTAAAAAAATTGTCTTTGTGGTCAGAGAAGCCTGGGTTCAAGCCCTGGCTCTGACACTTACTGCTGCAAGACCTTGGCCAAGTCACTTAAACCCACTAAACCTCAGTTTCCCCATTTATGAATCAGGGATGATCACGGGACTGTTGAGAGGCTTCAGTGAGAGGCTAATATCTGGTAAGCCACTTCATCTGTATTAGCTATTAGTATTGTTATTATTATTTTATACTGAGAGAGAAGGATGGCTAGCACTGATGACTCAAAACAAAAATGTACAGCCATACTCATAATAAAAAAAATGCAAGCTAGAGGTACATTAAAATGTCATTCTTCACCTTCCAAATTGGCAAAGCCTTAGAAGTTGGCTGACATTTGGTGGAAATACAGGGAAGCTGATAGGAGGGTAAATTGGTGCAACCTCCGTGGAGAGAACTTAGGCAACAGCTAACAAAATTACAAATAAACATACCTTTTGGCTCAGCCAATCCACTTCCAGGAATTTATGCTACAGATAGTCTGGCACATATGCAAAGTGATGTACGTCCAGGTTATTCATTACTGCACTGTTTAGGAAGCAACCTGAATTTCCATGACTAGGGAATTGGTTAACTATTAATAAATCATGCTATGTTTATAATGTAACAGATAAAATAAGAAATTTACTTTATGTACTAATGTGGAACACTTTGTTATGTGAAAAATGCAAAGTGCAAGCTGGGCACAGTGGTCCATGCCTGTAATCCAAGCACTCTGGGAGGCCAAGTAGGATCACTTGAGGCCAGGAGTTCAAGCCAGCCTGGGAAATATAGTGAGACCCTGTCTCTACAAAAAATTTAAAAATTAGCTGGACATGGTGGCATGCGCCCGTAGTCCCAGCTATTTGGGAGGCTGAGGCAGGAAGATCACTTGAGCCCAGCAGTTTGAGGTTGTAGTGAGCTATGATCATGCCACTGCACACCAGCCGGGGAAACAGAGCAAGACCCTGCCTCAAAAAAAAGGAAAGGAAAGAAAAGAAAGAAGACAGAAAGAAAAAGAAAAATGCAAGGTGCAGGATTGTATGTACAGCAGGATATAGCAAAAAGTGGGCAGCACAAAAAAATATATGTGTGTATGTAGGTGGTTTCTTGTATATCCAGAAGATATCTGAAAGGACAGAGTAGAAGAAAAGTTTTTATTGTACACTCTTAGGTGGCTCTTGAATTTTGAACCATGTGAATGTATTATCTGTTTAAAAAGGTGAAGATTTCAATTTTAAGAAACTTAATTGTGAGTACTAACGCTCAATGCCTCTTGCCTGTTAGGTGGTGATGGCACTAGGAATAGTGAATGGTGAATCTCTCTTACAATAACTAATGTCAGAGGCAAAAGCAATGATAATAAAGGTACTAAAAATCCAGACATTCTTTGGGTTTTGTGCTTGATGTGTAATAGTTGGCATGGAAAGGGGATGCCCACAAGGAGATGATAACCTGATCGTGCCCATGGGAATCTATATCAGCCTGCAGAGAATGTTCTGAATTTCTCCCAAGTTTTTGAAAACAAATTTTTTCTTTCTCATTTTTCTAGCATAAAAATACCTAGTTAACATGCATTTGGAAAAATGTTTTCAAGCCATATGGTTTAAACTGTGCTTTTTTTTTGGAAGAAGTAAGAGGGGAGTGGATATGCATTTTCTTTACATTTCTTCTGCATTCAAGTTAGTTAGTGGTTTTGTGAGAGAACCTAGCAGAGCTCAGAAAAAAGTGAAGTCAGCCTTCCAAGGGGCACTGTTTCTCTGTTTTGAGAGCTGTGCATGACAGTCCCCTTCACGCCTGCCAAACCCTCCCCGTCTCCCCCACTTCCTTGCTACACATTGCACAATCGGAGGCAGATTTTTTTCCCTTCCTTCTGGTTTATGTCTAATCCTCTAACTCTCTGAAAGTCTAGTTGTCCCATATGCTTCTACCCAAGACTCAGAGGATATAAATGGGTATTGACATCATTAACTGATTATTTAACTCCAAAAACATTTATTGAATTCCCAGTGTGTATCTTGTACCATGTCAAGTGCTAGAAACTCAGAGAAGAATAAGAAATGATTCTGATTTTCTTTTTTTTTTTTTTTTTTAATATTATGGTCCTGCTCCGTCACCCAGGCTGGAGTACAGTGGCATGATCATAGCTCATCACAACCTCCAATTCTCGGGCCCAAATGATCCTCCTGCTGCCACCTCCCCAGTAGCTGGGACTATAGCCATGCCCCATCATGCCCAGCTAATTTTTTAATTTTTTGTAGCAACAGGGTCTTGCTTTGTTGCCCAGGCTGGTCTTGAACTCCTGATCTCAAGTGATCCTCCCGCCTTGGTCTCCCAAAGTGCTGGGATTACAGGTGTAAGTCACTGAGCCCAGCTGATTCTGATCTTAAGGCGCTCACAGTCATTTTGGGAAGACAGAAGTGCAGTACAGTGTGGGACGTATGTGTTATATAAGCACCAGACACGGGCACCTCAGCCAGTTTTGGTGGGAGAAGGGTGTTAAGGAGGGATTCCTGGGGAAGGGAGGCCTGAGAAGAGTCATAAAGCATAAGTTGGAGTTAGCCAGGGAAGGGGGGTGACAGGTAGGGGTTGGGTATTGGAGGTCAGGACTGGAGTGAGAAGGTGGTGACATAAAGGGTACGTGTGTGTATGTGTGTGTGTTTGTGTGTTCATTCAGTTTATCGAGGGCAGGATGTGTACAGCAGGAAGTGGCAGTAGATGAGGCAAGGAGGAAGTCACAGAGAATGCCAAGTCAACTGAGGGGCAGGGACGCAGGACTGAGAATACTGATGAGTAATAGGTCACGGGTGACGTTTACAAAGCAATTTCGCAGGAGTGGGAGGGCCTGAGCCAGGTTCTGGTATGTTGAAGAATGAAAGGGAGGTGAGAACGTGGACTCAGATAACAGTTAACAGTGACGGAGCACCTCGTGTATGACAAGGCTCTGCGTGAATGCATGTCATCCCCACAAGGCCCTAAGAGGTAGCTATCATCCGTAGCCTTGCTTTACAGATGAGGACACTGAGGCACAGAAAGGTTAAGCGACTTTCCAAAGGTCGTACAGTTAGAAGTGGCAGGACTGAGAGCTAAAGGTTCCAGAAAGCAAACTCTTCACGAATAAGAAGCTTGGATTCCAGAAATGTAGCCATTGCTGGAGAGTGACTGGAGGCTACTGGAGATGGAACACATTCGCAGACGGGGACCGGTGCCCGGAGACACGCAGAGAGCGGTGACTACTCCGGAACAAGGTCCAGGAAGTTAGGGCTGAGCCCTGAATTTGGCGATAAGAACGTCACTGGTGACCTCTGAGACAGCAGTTTCAGCAGTCAGTGGGGAGGAGCCAGATGAAGTGGAGTGAGGAGAGCAAGGGCTTAAGAAGAGCCACCATTAGAGCATGAGAGGTGGCAGTGGCCGGGGGTAGGACGGAGAGAGCCTGCCCTCAGAGGCAGCAGAAAGGGAGTGTATTAGTCAAGTTTCTCCAGAGAAATTGAATCAATAGGATGTGGGTGTGTGTGTGTGTGTGTGTGCGCGTACACGCATACACGCACACGTATAGATATGGAGAGAGAGAAAGATTTGCTCTGAGGAATTGGCTCACACGATTATGGAGCCGACAAGTCCCAGATCTGCAGTCAGGAAGCTGGAGACCCAGGAGAGCCGAGGGGGTAGTTCCAGGCTCAAGACCCAGGAAGAGTTGATGCTTCAGTTTGAGTCTGAAGGCAGGAAAAAAAAACCAATGTCCCAGCTTGAAGATAGGCAGGCAGGAGGAGTTCCCTCTTACTTGCTGGAGGGGGGAATAAGCTGTTTTTGTTCCATGAAGGCCTTCGACTGATGAGACGAAGCCCATCCACATCAGGGAGGGCAGTCTGCTGTACTCAGTCTGCTGACTTAAATGTGAATCTCACTCACAAACACCCTCACAGACACACCCAGAATAATGTTTGACGTTATAACTGGTTACTATGTGGCCCAGTCACCTTGACACATAAAATGAACCATCGCAGGGAGATAAGGCCAAGTATGACTGCAGATAAATCTGTTTTGGAAAACAAAGTTCACAAGATGATGGACCTTTGCCTCTCCCAACATATATACATCGAACTAGAAACAACACCTTAAACCAGCTGCAGCCGGATCCCTGAGGGCGGGCTGACCTTTGCCATTCCTCAAATGTCACAGGAGTGGATGCTGAGCTCTGACTAGTAAATTTTATTTACAGTATTTATTATTGGCCAAAAAAGTACCTATCTCTCAGCCAGGAAGCTTCACAGTCAGAATGTAAACCCTCATCTGTTAGACTCTAAAACCAATAGCCTTGCCATTATGCAAGCATGCCTGTAACCCAATATTTCATCCCATTTCCTTCTAAAGTGTCTTATAGGAGGAATTTTAAATGAAGGTTTATAAGGCACTCCAAGAAAACAAATAGGAAATATGTATTGTTTTACATTGTTTTTGTTTCAAAATAAATAAAAAAACTTAAATTTTTAAAATTTAAGAATGTTTTTATTAAATGAAATTTAAATGTTGATTTCAAATAAAAAAGGGAAAACAAATATCCCCCATAATGCTACCACCCAGAATTAACTGTCACACCTTGCTGTGTTTCCTCCTAGACTTTATGTAGGCATACACAATATGTATGTGTGTATATATGTGTGTGTAAATATATCTCTTTACATAAAGAGCATCATAGTGTACATATGTGCACATAAAAAGAGAGTTTCAATACCAGTTTGATGACTGTCTTGAAATACTTTTATAGCAGACTTATCTGTGCCACAGTGTTCTTGGGAAGATAAATGATCATAAGAATATATTATATCAAATGATATCAGAATATCTTGCAATTCACTTACTCATTGCTAGGAGGAAGTCTGTTAAAATTTTTTGTAATCTGTATTGGAGTGGTTCAACTGTTCAACATAGATTGGAGGACGGTATACAATAGAGGTGAAATGTACAGGCTCTCAAAAGTCAGACCGCCTAGGCTTGAATCCCCACTCCCAGTCTCCCCATTTCCCTATTTGCTAGCTGTGTGACCTTGAGCAAGTTGCTTGTCCTCTCTGTGCCTCAGTTTCCTGATCTAGATAAAGGAGAATAATAGTACCTAAAGGAATTAGCCCATGTAAAGTGTTTGGAAGAGTGCCTTAGTAACATTCCATACGTGTTTGTGTCTCGAGATACATCTGTCTGTACTCATTCATCTGTAAACATTCAAGGTGCTGAGTCATTTAGTCCAAGAAAACCCAGAATCAGTTTGACCTAGCTGAGGCAGATACAGGAGCGTTTTTCTGGGTTCATTCTTGCGGTGAAAACTTAGAGTCTGTATTTTTACAGCACTCACCAGGTGAGTGAATCTTAAGGTCAGTGAGGTTTATGAGCCACTGGTCTAGAACACCGGGCACAGTCAGACAAAAGTTGAATGGTGGGCGAGACTGGAAAGATTCAGAACAGTGAGTTTGACACAGCCCACCCAGACACACAGTGGCCCTTTGTACGAAGCAAAGCAAGGTGATGTGATATTTAAAACTGGAACTTCGTCAGCTGCAAGTCAGTTGAGATAAAGAGGGCCAAAGCAACGAAAAGGCAGAAGAAACCTGCAGACCGCCAGCTCATACCTGTCATCCCAGTAGTTTGGGAGGCCAAGGCAGGAGGATCACTTGAGCCCAGAAGTTTAAGCCTAGCTTGGGCAACATAGCAACACCCCCATCTCTACAAAAAAATAAGAAAAATTAGCCAGGCATGGTGGCGCGTGCCTATAGTCCCAGCTACTCAGGAGGCTAAAGCAGGAGGATCACTTGAGCCTAGGAGTTTGCATCTACAGTGAGCTATGATTGTACTGTTACTCAGTACTTTTCTGCAGGGATATTTTTTCTCGTTTTTTTTCCATATTGTTTTGTGGATCTTATTTTTAAAAGTGTTCAGAGATACATTTTTTTCCTTCTTATGATAACAGCTAATGTTTACTTAGCATGTGTCATCACTGGGCTAGCAGGTTTTATGCTTTATTTCATGTAACCTTCCATGAGACATGTACTATTATGGTTCCCAGTTTAAAATGAAAAAACTAAAATGTAGAGAAGTTAAATAACTTGCACAAAGTCCAACATCCATTTTCCCTTTCTTCTTTAGTAACTGAATGCTGATTTTATTGGAGGTGTAACACATCCAGTGAAAACACTACATTTCCCAGTAGCTCTGGCAGCTATGTGTGGTCACGTGACTAAGTTCTAGCCCATCAGATGCAAACAAAAGTATCATCTGGGCCTTCTGGGAAGGTTCCTTACAAGGTATTCATTTGGCTATCAGGTACATTCATATTTACCCTTCTCCCTTCCTACTTTCTGGTGCCTAAAATGCAGATGTGTTGACAGGAGCTTCTGCAGCTATATTGGACTCTGAGGATATAAAGTATGCATTTGATGGTGGTAGAGAAATAAGAAGCTTTGGTTCCTAATAAGTATGACTATATAACTGCTACACCAGCCCTGGGCTACCTATTTTCTGACTTCTTCTATTTGAAAGATAAATAAACTTTTATCTTGTTGAAGTTTCTCTATCAACAGACAAACAGGATCAAAACCATAATTATAGTTTATGCTTATATTATTCTCTATCAAAGCTAACTATATGCTAGACATTTTTCTACGTAGTTTTTATATATTGACTCATT
>NW_012144966.1:1194570-1209722 GCF_000956105.1 Propithecus coquereli | reverse complement strand
TTAACTCCAAAAACATTTATTGAATTCCCAGTGTGTATCTTGTACCATGTCAAGTGCTAGAAACTCAGAGAAGAATAAGAAATGATTCTGATTTTTTTTTTTTTTTTTTTTTTTAAGAAACAGAGTCCTGCTCCGTCACCCAGGCTGGAGTACAGTGGCATGATCATAGCTCATCACAACCTCCAATTCTCGGGCCCAAATGATCCTCCTGCTGCCACCTCCCCAGTAGCTGGGACTATAGCCATGCCCCATCATGCCCAGCTAATTTTTTAATTTTTTGTAGCGACAGGGTCTTGCTTTGTTGCCCAGGCTGGTCTTGAACTCCTGATCTCAAGTGATCCTCCCGCTTTGGTCTCCCAAAGTGCTGGGATTACAGGTGTAAGTCACTGAGCCCAGCTGATTCTGATCTTAAGGCGCTCACAGTCATTTTGGGAAGACAGAAGTGCAGTACAGTGTGGGACGTATGTGTTATATAAGCACCAGACACGGGCACCTCAGCCAGTTTTGGTGGGAGAAGGGTGTTAAGGAGGGATTCCTGGGGAAGGGAGGCCTAAGAAGAGTCATAAAGCATAAGTTGGAGTTAGCCAGGGAAGGGGGGTGACAGGTAGGGGTTGGGTATTGGAGGTCAGGACTGGAGTGAGAAGGTGGTGACATAAAGGGTACGTGTGTGTATGTGTGTGTGTTTGTGTGTTCATTCAGTTTATCGAGGGCAGGATGTGTACAGCAGGAAGTGGCAGTAGATGAGGCAAGGAGGAAGTCACAGAGAATGCCAAGTCAACTGAGGGGCAGGGACGCAGGACTGAGAATACTGATGAGTAATAGGTCACGGGTGACGTTTACAAAGCAATTTCGCAGGAGTGGGAGGGCCTGAGCCAGGTTCTGGTATGTTGAAGAATGAAAGGGAGGTGAGAACGTGGACTCAGATAACAGTTAACAGTGACGGAGCACCTCGTGTATGACAAGGCTCTGCGTGAATGCATGTCATCCCCACAAGGCCCTAAGAGGTAGCTATCATCCGTAGCCTTGCTTTACAGATGAGGACACTGAGGCACAGAAAGGTTAAGCGACTTTCCAAAGGTCGTACAGTTAGAAGTGGCAGGACTGAGAGCTAAAGGTTCCAGAAAGCAAACTCTTCACGAATAAGAAGCTTGGATTCCAGAAATGTAGCCATTGCTGGAGAGTGACTGGAGGCTACTGGAGATGGAACACATTCGCAGACGGGGACCGGTGCCCGGAGACACGCAGAGAGCGGTGACTACTCCGGAACAAGGTCCAGGAAGTTAGGGCTGAGCCCTGAATTTGGCGATAAGAACGTCACTGGTGACCTCTGAGACAGCAGTTTCAGCAGTCAGTGGGGAGGAGCCAGATGAAGTGGAGTGAGGAGAGCAAGGGCTTAAGAAGAGCCACCATTAGAGCATGAGAGGTGGCAGTGGCCGGGGGTAGGACGGAGAGAGCCTGCCCTCAGAGGCAGCAGAAAGGGAGTGTATTAGTCAAGTTTCTCCAGAGAAATTGAATCAATAGGATGTGGGTGTGTGTGTGTGTGTGTGTGCGCGTACACGCATACACGCACACGTATAGATATGGAGAGAGAGAAAGATTTGCTCTGAGGAATTGGCTCACACGATTATGGAGCCGACAAGTCCCAGATCTGCAGTCAGGAAGCTGGAGACCCAGGAGAGCCGAGGGGGTAGTTCCAGGCTCAAGACCCAGGAAGAGTTGATGCTTCAGTTTGAGTCTGAAGGCAGGAAAAAAAAACCAATGTCCCAGCTTGAAGATAGGCAGGCAGGAGGAGTTCCCTCTTACTTGCTGGAGGGGGGAATAAGCTGTTTTTGTTCCATGAAGGCCTTCGACTGATGAGACGAAGCCCATCCACATCAGGGAGGGCAGTCTGCTGTACTCAGTCTGCCGACTTAAATGTGAATCTCACTCACAAACACCCTCACAGACACACCCAGAATAATGTTTGACGTTATAACTGGTTACTATGTGGCCCAGTCACCTTGACACATAAAATGAACCATCGCAGGGAGATAAGGCCAAGTATGACTGCAGATAAATCTGTTTTGGAAAACAAAGTTCACAAGATGATGGACCTTTGCCTCTCCCAACATATATACATCGAACTAGAAACAACACCTTAAACCAGCTGCAGCCGGATCCCTGAGGGCGGGCTGACCTTTGCCATTCCTCAAATGTCACAGGAGTGGATGCTGAGCTCTGACTAGTAAATTTTATTTACAGTATTTATTATTGGCCAAAAAAGTACCTATCTCTCAGCCAGGAAGCTTCACAGTCAGAATGTAAACCCTCATCTGTTAGACTCTAAAACCAATAGCCTTGCCATTATGCAAGCATGCCTGTAACCCAATATTTCATCCCATTTCCTTCTAAAGTGTCTTATAGGAGGAATTTTAAATGAAGGTTTATAAGGCACTCCAAGAAAACAAATAGGAAATATGTATTGTTTTACATTGTTTTTGTTTCAAAATAAATAAAAAAACTTAAATTTTTAAAATTTAAGAATGTTTTTATTAAATGAAATTTAAATGTTGATTTCAAATAAAAAAGGGAAAACAAATATCCCCCATAATGCTACCACCCAGAATTAACTGTCACACCTTGCTGTGTTTCCTCCTAGACTTTATGTAGGCATACACAATATGTATGTGTGTATATATGTGTGTGTAAATATATCTCTTTACATAAAGAGCATCATAGTGTACATATGTGCACATAAAAAGAGAGTTTCAATACCAGTTTGATGACTGTCTTGAAATACTTTTATAGCAGACTTATCTGTGCCACAGTGTTCTTGGGAAGATAAATGATCATAAGAATATATTATATCAAATGATATCAGAATATCTTGCAATTCACTTACTCATTGCTAGGAGGAAGTCTGTTAAAATTTTTTGTAATCTGTATTGGAGTGGTTCAACTGTTCAACATAGATTGGAGGACGGTATACAATAGAGGTGAAATGTACAGGCTCTCAAAAGTCAGACCGCCTAGGCTTGAATCCCCACTCCCAGTCTCCCCATTTCCCTATTTGCTAGCTGTGTGACCTTGAGCAAGTTGCTTGTCCTCTCTGTGCCTCAGTTTCCTGATCTAGATAAAGGAGAATAATAGTACCTAAAGGAATTAGCCCATGTAAAGTGTTTGGAAGAGTGCCTTAGTAACATTCCATACGTGTTTGTGTCTCGAGATACATCTGTCTGTACTCATTCATCTGTAAACATTCAAGGTGCTGAGTCATTTAGTCCAAGAAAACCCAGAATCAGTTTGACCTAGCTGAGGCAGATACAGGAGCGTTTTTCTGGGTTGATTCTTGCGGTGAGAACTTAGAGTCTGTATTTTTACAGCACTTACCAGGTGAGTGAATCTTAAGGTCAGTGAGGTTTATGAGCCACTGGTCTAGAACACCGGGCACAGTCAGACAAAAGTTGAATGGTGGGCGAGACTGGAAAGATTCAGAACAGTGAGTTTGACACAGCCCACCCAGACACACAGTGGCCCTTTGTACGAAGCAAAGCAAGATGATGTGATATTTAAAACTGGAACTTTGTCAGCTGAAAGTCAGTTGAGATAAAGAGGGCCAAAGCAACGAAAAGGCGGAAGAAACCTGCAGACCGCCAGCTCATACCTGTCATCCCAGCAATTTGGGAGGCCAAGGCAGGAGGATCACTTGAGCCCAAAAGTTTAAGCCTAGCTTGGGCAACATAGCAACACCCCCATCTCTACAAAAAAATAAGAAAAATTAGCCAGGCGTGGTGGTGCGTGCCTATAGTCCCAGCTACTCAGGAGGCTAAAGCAAGAGGATCACTTGAGCCTAGGAGTTTGCGGCTACAGTGAGCTATGTTTGTACTGTTACTCAGTACTTTTTTGCAGGGATATTTTTTCTTGTTTTTTTTCCATATTGTTTCATGGATCTTATTTTTAAAAGTGTTCAGAGATACATTTTTTTCCTTCTTATGATAACAGCTAACGTTTACTTACCATGTGTCATCACTAGGCTAGCAGGTTTTATGCTTTATTTCATGTAACCTTCCATGAGGCATGTACTATTATGGTTCCCAGTTTAAAATGAAAAAACTAAAACGTGGAGAAGTTAAATAACTTGCACAAGGTCCAACATCCATTTTCCCTTTCTTCTTTAGTAACTGAATGCTCATTTTATTGGAGGTGTAATACATCCAGTGAAAACACTACATTTCCCAGTAGCTCTGGCAGCTATGTGTGGTCATGTGACTAAGTTCTAGCCCATCAGATGCAAATAAAAGTATCATCTGGGCCTTCTGGGAAGGTTCCTTACAAGGTATTAATTTGGCCATCAGGTACATCCCTATTTACCCTTCTCCCTTCCTACTTTCTGGTGCCTAAAATGCAGATGTGTTGACAGGAGCTTCTGCAGCTATATTGGACTCTGAGGATATAAAGCATGCATTTGATGGTGGTAGAGAAATAAGAAGCTTTGGTTCCTAATAAGTATGAGTATATAACTGCTACACCAGCCCTGGGCTACCTATTTTATGACTTCTTGTATTTGAAAGATAAATAAACTTTTATCTTGTTGAAGTTTCTCTATCAATAGAAAACCATAATTATAGTTTATGCTTATATTATTCTCTATCAAAGCTAACTATATGCTAGACATTTTTCTACGTAGTTTTTATATATTGACTCATTTAATCCTCATAACAATCCTGCGATGTATACACTGTTGTTATTTACCTTTTGTAAATGTGGAGATTGAAACAGAGAGGTTAAGCGACTTGCTTGAGGTCACACAGGTAGCAGTGGCAGAGCCAGCAACACACAGCTAATAAGAATTAGAAGTAGAACTCTGTTCTGTCTGACATCCGAATCCATGCTTGTAGCAATTATGCTGCATGGTCTCGTACATGCTCAGCGTGAATGTGGGTGCTTTGTGGCTTTCCTTGCCTGAACTTTACCTTCTGCTTTAATGCACAAAATGGAGAACTACCAGCTGGTGGCCATTAGAAGGAAATCCATGGTTTCTCCAGAAGATCAAAACAGCCTCATTAAGGCCTAACTTAAAGCCCTAACTCGTTAGTAAAACCTCCCAAAGAAATGTCATGGATGCATTCCAAAAAGTTAATTATTTTAAAAAGCATTCATGGAATCTCATTTTCCATTGTTTCCATTATAACACTGTTTTGCTTTTCTTTTATCACATAGAAGTCTTTGATAAACAGAATTGAGCCACCCATCCATCTGTCCATCCGTTCATTCAACAAACAGTGAGCATCTGCTCTGAGCCAGGCAGGCTCCCAGGTGCAGGCTACGGGGACAATGGATAGACTCCATGAGGCAGAATTCACATTCCAGACAGGCGAGGCAGGTAATTAACAAACACAAGAAAATATCAGGCACAGACAAGTGCTACAAAGAAAAGAAGTGTCGGAGGCTCCTTTAGGAAGGTTTTACTGAGGAGGAGATATTTGAGCTGGGACTTGGAAGTAAGAAGAAAGTTCCTTGAAGAGAGCGGGGAGGGATCTTCCAGGATGAGGGAGCAGCAATTCTCTGGGGTTAGACTGAGCATGGCATGTTCAAGCGACAGACAGAAACCCCACGTGACAGGAACATTAGCACGGAAGAGCGGCATAAGGTGACGTCAGAAAGTCAGGTGGGGCCAGGTCACGCCGGCCGTGGGGCTGTGCTTGATTTCTGAAGGAGGCTCTGCCCTGCTCTGGTGAGGGAATGTGGGGTGGCTGCTGCTGGCACCTGGCGGGGGGAGGCACGGTGAGGCTGGTTCTGACAGTCCTCCCAGCAGCTGGCAGCTGGGGCCAATCACGTGCTGCTACTGAAGCCACAACGACACGGGAAGTGAAAAACAGGGCTTCTTGCCTCCTGCTTTCCGACCTCCTCCTCTTGCCTCACATGGGAGAACCTAACTGGAAATCAGCCGGCTTAGAGGCGGAGAGATTTAGTTTGCATCATCCCAATCATCCCTGGTATTACAGAGACGCACATAGAAGGGTATCTTGGGGACCACAGATAAAAACCAACACAGACAGCATCAAGTCCAGCGAGGAGGCCGTTGGCGTAACGCTGGAGAGATGATGGCACAGACGAGGGCGCCGGCAGTGGAAACCGCAAGGAAATAGGTCAATAAGACGGCAGCCTCTGGCACAGAGCTGCCGTTGCTAGTGCCACGTTTGGTGTAACAAGAGCATCTATTGCAAGCTCCCTTCTCCTGGCCAGTGGAGGCATTGGTGGCGCAGGCTTGACACACAGCCACTGCAACCACCTGCACGTGGCCGCTTACCTCTGGGAGCTGGGGCGCATGCGCAAGGTGGTCCTCCAGGCCCCAGATGAGAGCACCCTGAAGGAGCTGGCTGAGACCCTGCAACAGAACATTGACCACGTGCTGTGGCTGGAGCAGCCAGAGAATGCCGCACCCCAAAGAGGAAGTAAACCACTATTTGATGAAGTTCCGATTATTCAAATGGTTATTGCTAGTTGCTTTGATATATTTGAATATTAGCTGGATCCTGAAACAGTATAGCACCCATCTCTAAGTATTTATAGCATGTCGACCTTTCCATGGCAGCTTGCTCTTCTTGAGGGCCAAGCCCATGTTTATCTTAGAGTTGTAATTAATAAGTTAAAAGAAAAAAAATAAACTGGCAAGAAATAGATTTGAGATTAGAGATAGAATTGATAAAAATTTCCTCTGAGAGCTTAGATATGAATTTAATATTATCAATACAGCCACTAAATAGCTGGCAGGATTAAGAGTCCAACACCTAGAGACTCACACAGAGGGAAGCTGTTAGCACTGATAAGCCCGATGGGCATGGGAGGGCACTGCAATAGAGGACGAGGGGACACTGGCAGGGGCTGAGCCTTAAGTGGGGGACATAGCCATTGCCAAATGGCAGGGCAAGGAGGCAGCTGGGGGAATAAACACTCTGCCTGGCCTTTCTCTCTCTAATCCTCCATCTTCTACTGGATCACCCAACCTGAAACCAGAGGGTCAGGGAGTCCTGGTACTGCAGTTGGTGGAGACCAGGTACCAGGCACAGGGTAAGGGGGGCATGGATCTATAATAGAGGAACAAACACAAAATATACATTATAGACTATTTTTTCCCCACTTACTACATTGTATTAGTATAGCCCTTAAACTGTCTAAGGTAGTTTAAAATCAATTATTTCATTTCATACTCCAAAATGCTGTGGTGGTTAACATTATGTGTCAACTTGACTGGGCCATGGGGTGCCCAGACATTTGGTCAGTTATTCTGAGGGTGTCCGTGAGGGTGTTTGTGGTTGAGATTCACATTTGAGTCTGTAGACTGAGCACAGCAGACTGCCTCCCTAACATGGGTGGGCCTCATCCCATCAGTTGAAGGCCTGACCCTCCTGTGAGTAGGAGGGAACTCCTCCTGCCTGCCTGTCTTCAAGCTGAGACATTGGCTTTTTCCTGCCTTCAGACTCAAACTGAAATGTCAACTCTTCCTGGGTCTCCAGTCTGCTAACATTGGGATTGGAACTACCCCATTGGCTCTTCTGGGTCTCCAGTTTGCTGACTGCAGATCTTAGGACTTGTTGGCCTCCATAATTGCATGAGCTAATTCCCAATAAATATAGATACAGATGCAGATATAGATGGAGACAGATCCTATTGGTCCTGTTTCTTGGGAGAATCCTAATACAAGTGCCTTGTGAGATAGGCAGGGCAGGTATTATCTCCAGAAAAAAAGGCAAATACTGCAGTTTAGACGCCTCAGTAAGAGGACAAAAATGAAAATGTAGATCTCAACTCATTCCTCTGCACCATCTGTTTAAACCATGCTCCCTCTGTTTAGGTAACTCTCAATGGTGGCAAGGTTTCCCATGGTCGTTTTTATGCTTCTTTCTACGATAGCATGTGCCACTCACCCAGGTAAGACCTTGAAACTCCCTCTCTCTTCTCCCCCATCTAAATTATTACCAAACCATTTAAAATCTCTTTAATCTGTTCTCTTCCATATTTCCCCACAATTTAGGCCCTTCTCTTTTCTTCCCTGAAGTATACTGGTAATATGCAATTATACATTTGTGTGATTGCTGATTAAATGGGTCTCCCTCACCAGGCTTTATGTTCTACAACCTCACTATTGTGACTCCAGGTCTTGTCACCCACAGAAGTCTCAAAAAGTTTGTCCAGGAATTAACCAGTCTTCCTGTCTCTGGTCTCTTGCTCTCTCTAACCATACTGCCAAGAGTGAACTTTTAATATGCAAATCTGATCTTTCCATTTCTCTGCCTAAAATCTCCCTTCAATCTAGCAGAGGTGGTGAACTGGAAGCCCTTGGCTGCATCTAAAGATGTTTTGTTTTGCTCCTACAATGTTTTTTTTTTTTTTAATTTGGAATAATTGCCAACTTAAAAAATCTAGGCCTGTCTGATAAAAATCAGGCATTCCAGCTTTCCTTGACAACTCCAAAGATTTGTTAACCCTGGGCCTGCATCCCTCCATGGCAACAACTGGCAGCAACTAAGGGACAGTTACTCCCTTTAGCTGGGAACAGACTCGATTTGACAGATTTGCTACAATCCCTGCCGGACCCTCTTCACTCCCTTACTTTTCCTCCAATTTATTTATAGCTCTGAGCACAGCTCTGAACTCTCAGTACCTTGCTATGGATTGAATGTGTGCATCCCCCCAAAATTCATATGTTGAAGCCCTACTACCCAGGATGATGGTATTAATATTTGGAGGTGGGCCTTTGGAAGGTAATGAGATCATGAGGGTGGAGTCCCCATGATAGGGCCAGACACTGAATCTGCCAGCACCTTGATCTTAGACTTCCCAGACTCCAGACTTACGAGAAATAAATGTCTGTTGCTTAAACCAACGAATTGATGGATTTCATTATAGCAGCCTGAACAAACGAAGACACACCTTGAGGGCAGAAACCAAGGGTGTCCAACAGAGTACCTGGAATAGAGTATCCACTCAATTAATAAATAACTAATTTGATGAATGAATAGATGCATTATCAAAGACTAAACAAAAGCCCACTGACTCTAATTATTATCATTTGCATTTATGCAGAACTTTACATATGCAGATTATTCTGCTAAAAATATGTTATAAATATGTAAGTGCTGCAAGCAATAATTTTTAATAAATCCTGTCATCACAATGAATTAATATTTAGTGGGCACAAACTAGGAGTGCAACCCTGCATTAGTCAGCCTTCCAGGAATGCATCTGCCTTAATAATAGAACTATTTAGAGGTTTCAGAGCTGGCATCCTAATTCATATTTTAACTTGCTGTTTAGACCCTCTACCTTGTTAAATAAATTTCCTTTCCTCATGCCTAAATCCTGTTTTCATGATATAGTGTTTCCAAAGTTTATTGAGCATTTTATCCCTGCTGTCAAACTGTTTGATCTCGCCTGTTTTTGCATCTTTTCTGATGTTTGTAGTTTTCTTGCTGGTAGTCCAATTTCTCATGGACAGTTATTGTTTTGGCTACCAAGAACAGCAGATTAAGCCAGTTTCAGTTGTGTTTCTGTCACTTCCTATCCTGGGAAAGGCTCTGTCAAAGCCCCATGTGACCCTAGAGGGGGGTGATGATCATAGAACTTTGCTTCCAGGGCAATAGTGATGGGCCCATGGTTGGGCACATGACCCAAGCTGGACCAATCATAGTTCTTCCCGGGGAAATTTTTTACGTTGGGAAAAAGAGGGAAATAAGCTGGGAAGGAAGAGGGCTTTTTTTCTCTCTGCTTGAGTTGCTTGCTAGGCCGAGAGCACAGGGCTACCAGAGGCCACCCCTCACCCCATGAAGGAACCTTCTGCAAGAGGAGAAGTCAATCCAAGGAGAGAAACAGGGTAAGAAGTGGGAGAGTCCTGAGAGCTTTCAAATTCCTGATTCCAGGAGCTGAAATCTCAGAGATTCTTTGTTTCCTAAGCTCCTAAGACATAGCTGTCAAATTCACCCTTCATTCTGGAAGCTACCTCAGCCTGCTGTCAAAAAAACCCGTTTAGCTTAAGCTAGTTTCAGTTGTTTCTATCACTTCCTATCCAGAGAATCTTCCCCTCGACATGTATTTGTTAGGATCACTTTGTAGAATTCATTGGATTTAAACATTAATCTGAATACTGACATAAACTTGAAGTCCTCAAGGCAGGCTACCCTCCATGAGGTGACAGAAGACAGGTTTGAAGATCAGGGCTCAAGATCCTTAGGTTCAAATCCTACCTTCATTGCCAACTAGCTCAGTGACCTTGGGGAAGATATGTAAATCGTCTCTGCCTTAGCTTCTCATCTGCATAACTTGCAAAATGCCAAGAGTGTCCTTCTGCACATTAAATGGGATTGTATCTTTAAAGGCATAGGACGGCACCCCGCACATGGCAAGAACTCTGTAAGGATGGCTATTATGACCACTCTCCTCTCTTGTCATTGGGTCTCCCAGGGCACGATCACACCAAGAGATTCAATACACACTCATTCATTTCAGAGCCTCAGATTTCTTTCATTTTTACTTTTGAATCATTAAATGAATATTTGTTTTTGACACGGCCTTTCCTTTGGACTGCATTCTACTTCTTTTTGCTAATGATCCCATCTGATTATGGCTCTTTCCATATTTCTTCTTTGTTCTTTTTCACAGTAGTTTCCATTCCTCTCCCCAACACCATTTTCTTTCTTCCTTGCGAAATGCTTCTTATTATGCCCATACACCGGCCTTTCCTACCACAAGGAGCAATTTGCTGCATGTCTGTTTTCTTTGGAATCATCTTTCCTTTATGGAAGCAAGGTTATTTATCCGCTCGTGATGGAGCTCTTCCTGGTTTGGTTAGGGCATGCTGCAAAAGGCCTCGGTTATGGCAAGTTCCTGTAATAATGCTTTTTTTGGCCAGGACACAAACCACAGTCAAAAAGGTCTTCCTGAGTTCTGAAGGTCAAGCAATTGGAATTTTCTCAGACTTGCAGAAGAGTTGAATTCTAGAAACAAGGCTTCTCCTCGGGGGAGCATCTGTTGGTAGTTCTTCAGGTAAGTACCAGACTTATAATTGGTGACACCTGGGTGCTTGTCCGTGCTCTGCTACTTCCTGTCAGAGTACCTGCCAAACTAGTCACCTTTTCCCTCTGAGCCTCAATTTCCTCATCTGTAATATGGGTTTATAGCAGGGTAATATAGTTATTACCCTGATTTTGTAGGGTCTGAGAAAATCATACCCCTAAATGAAAGCCTCAGAAGTAGTCTCTGAGGCAAAAGTTTTTCTCTGACCTCCTCCTGTTTTCCTGTCCTCCTGTCCCTGTCCCTTCATTCTCCTCCAAGGCTAGTAAGTACCGTGCACTAACCGGTTGCGCCACTGGAGCTCCTGAGGCTAGCCACAGAAACTAGAATCCTTCTTCCCCAAGGCAGGACATAGGAACCAGAAACCCTTTCCCCTAAAGCCAGCCATAACACCTAAAAATATTACTCTAACTGCCCCCCGCCACCCTCCTCATGCCTTTCTGTATAAAAACTGGCCATAAAGAAATGATGTACCTTGTTCGATTGAAGGTCATTTAGCCCCACACCCAGAAGGAAGGAAAGCTGCACAGAGAGGCCAAGAAAAGTTAAACAGACAGGCCTTGCTGGGTTTCCCGTTCAGTTTATTAGCAGTAGATCACATCCTTTTTGTCTAATCATATTTCTACGTGGCTGCCCTTACTTTGTTGAACCTAAGCATAAAAAAGGACCATTTCCCCTGTATCTTTGGGTCTTTGTTCTGAAGTCTCCAGTGTCACATAAAACTATGATCAAATAAATTTGTATGCCTTTTCTCCTGTTAATTCACCTTTTGTCAGCGATTTTCTGCAAAACTTCAGAGAGTGAAGGGGAAGTTTTCCCTTGGCCACTACAGTGGGAAAATTAAAATGAAACAATATGGTAGTTTGTGAATTGTGAAGTGCTAATAAATGGAGATGCTATTAATGCAAACTTTAATAGGAACCCCGTGACAGATATAAAGCAGGGGCTGGTTCTCTTCAGCTTGCTTTGCATGGTGCCCTGTGCAGACAGAGAGGACTAATTGAGGATACTCTAGTGAAGAGCCACATGCAGGATCTTCTTAGGTAAGGCAGACAAGTGGAGTCAGGTATTTACGGCCCCAGTCCTTCTTGGTAGTTCCAGAGAAAAGACACATCAAGGAGTAATTTTAATTTGTGAACATCAGTAGGAAAAGGTTTCAGAAGCAGAATAAAATGACTCATGTCATTTTAGCTTCTCAGATGGGCCTTCCCTTATCCCACCTTCACTGCCATCGTTCCTGGGTCCTCTGTCCTCACGCAGGGCTGGAGGGTCATCAGGAACTCTCTTGCCCCATCTGGCTCATGTGATACAGAATCTTCTAGTGCTCACTGCTAGCCCTACAACTTTTTCCCTAGTTCAGTTGCTGCATAGGCTCAGATTTGCCCCCCTGAACAAGGGGAGACTTAAGTCCATAATGCATGTCTCAGCAGAACATTTTGGAAACACAGAAAGGTGACTAATACTGCCTGGGCAGTGGGGAAGACTACACAAGGAAGCACAGTTTAGAGCTAAATCTTGAAGGCAAAAGAGGTGATTCCAGAAGGTAAAGGATTGGGAAGGAACACCCACTCCCTGTCCCCGCGTAAAGGGAACAGTGCGTGCCTTGGACAAAGGCCTGAAAGAGCTCGCTGTGCGCAGGAAGCAGCAGGTGGTAGCCCTGCTGGAGTGAGGGCTGCAGGGGCAGGGAGGGGCCTGGCAGTGCTGACCTGAAGGAGAAGGTGGGGGAAGGGTCCTACCACCTCCTGCTCCACCACACCCCCCACAGCCGCAAGAGGCATCACTTTTCTGCCGCAAATGGAAGATGGTCTTGTTAGATGCTCTTTCAATCAACTTTTGACGGGAGTTAAAAACAACTTCCAAGGTGAGCTCCTTGATCAGTCTCTTGAGGAGTGAGGGTGGCTTCACTTGCCCCTTCTCTTTTAACTCAGCATCCATTATGATTGTAGCTTGTCATTATTTATCTGCTCACTTGCTGTCTTTCACAGGCTTACCAGAAATAGATCCTGAGATGCAGCTGCAAGTGGTTTATTAAGGAAATGCTCCCAAGGGTGACTAGTAAGGGAGTAGGGGAGCAGGACAGGGCTGGGGAAGAGGGAAAGAAGGATGAGATCTGAGCTTCAACCTGATTCTGCAGGGGAGCTCTGCAGCGTAAATTCTGCCTTTGGGTTTATCCCAACTTGAAGCAAATGAACTGTGTTCCTATTCCCGCACCAGTCAGTCATTGGCTGAGGGCCCCTGGGGTAGGGGTACGGTGCAGGGGTGGGAGAAACTTCCAAGCACTTTCACCTTCTTCCACATACCCAAGGGCAGGTCTCTGGAGAGTCACAGGTACAGCCATCACAGAAAACACACACAGGGGCCAGGTGCTGTGGCTCGTGCCTGTAATCCCAGCACTTTGGGAGGCTGAGGTGGGAGGATTGCTTGAGGCCAGGAGTTTGAGACCAGCCTGGGCAATGCAGCGAGACCCCTGTCTCTACAAAAAAATAAAAAAATTAGCCAGGCATAGTGGTGTGCACTTAAGGACCCAGCTACTTGGGAGGCTGAGACAGGAGGATCCCTTGAGTCCAGGAGTTTGAGGTTGCTATGAGCTATGATGACACCACTGCCCTTTATCCTGGGCAAGAAGCTATAAAAAAAAAAAAAAGCAAAAAACAAAGGACTAGGATGGTACTGGCTACACTTGCCTATTGGCTCTTCCTGTTCACTGTTAGATCCCTAATGCCATTTGCATAGCACCTGCCACATAGCTGGCAATCAATAAATTTTTCAAACAACTGAAGGAAGGTCCTAGTGCAGTGTGTGGCATATAGGAACTGTTCAATTAATGTTGTTGGAAACAACATGAGTCTGTATACTTTTTCACCCTTTTCATAGGTTTCCAATCATAACATAGGGATGTTCAGGCATGTGGCCTCAGAAACATGGGTTATTGAGAAAAAGTTAGTTCTGGAAAGAGAGACTGGCCCTGGAGAAGACATCTGAGCTATTAATAACTCAGCATAGTAGGAGGCAAATCAACCATGTGGGGTGGGGTAGAGGAACAGATAAGTCAACCCTACAGTTAAAACAGGGGACATCTAACCACTAGACAACTGCCCAACTCAGAAGTAACAGCTTCAGTCTTCTCATTTAGGATCCTAGGGGGAAAAAAGAAGTAAGAGCTTCAGTGTTCTGGGCAGCACAGGATCTGACCTCATGTGGGACAAGGCAGGACTTCAGGGCCTCAGTGGAACAGGCTGGGATTCAGGACAAAGATTTGGTCCTGGCAGGGCTGGGGAGCACTGAGCACAGATAATATGGCAAAAGCCCCGGCTTCTAGAGTGGCCCAGAGTGTGCATTAGGCACTAAAAAAAAACTGCTGTAAGCCAGGCATAGTGGCATGTGCCTGCAGTCCCAATGACTTGGGAGGCTGAGGTGGGAAGCCCAGGAGTTGAGTCCTACCTGGGCAACATAGCAAGACCCCATCTCAAAAACGAAACAAAGCTCTTTTGCCCTACTTACACAATACTTCTGATGCCAACTGTGTGGGTTTTTCCCACACCACGCAATTCTCCATTCTCTGCAGTCACCAACTGGTGTCCTACAATTCAATTCAATTCAATTCTGACACTATCCACCTGGAGGTAGTGTCAGATCCCAAACAAGTTAAAGGGCTTGGTGCCACAGGACTGCCCTACTTCAGATGCCAATCAAAAGTCTGGGCCACCTGTGCTCATGACCAACCAGATATAAACTTGAGGTTCCCACAATACCCTCCTTAGGTTTCATAATTTGCTAAAATGGCTCATGGAACTCAGGAAAGCACTTTACTTACGTTTACTGGTTTGTGATAGAGGCTACAACTCAGGAACAGCCCAATGGAGAGATGCACAGAGGAAGCATGGGGAGGAGTGTGTAGCGCTGCCATGGCCTTCTGGGCACACCACCCTCCCAGCGCCTCCATGTGTTCACCAGGCTGGAAGCTCATCAAATCTCCTTGTTCAAGGGTTTTTATAGAGATTAATCTCCAGCCTCCCCCACCCCTTCCTGGAGGTCAGTGGGTGGGGCTGAAAGTGACAACCCCCCTTTGCCCTTGGTCTTTCTGGTGACCAGCCCTGTCCTGA
>NW_012144966.1:1190495-1193020 GCF_000956105.1 Propithecus coquereli | reverse complement strand
CTGGAATTAGGGACAAAGACTAAATATGTTTTTTTATTGTATCATAAATATCTCAAAGGGCAAGCAGAGACACTTTCTGGTCACCCAAGCTACTGAGAGTTATATCTGTTAAAATTCTTGGTTACAACTCATCTCTGGAATCCCCTCAGTTCTGGGCAAATCAGGACAGTTGGTCACCTTATTGTAAAAAAGAGAAACTGTCACAGGTTGAGTTGCCTGGGAAGTAGATTCTGAAAGAGGGATCAGCTTGCAGCAGGTATATAAGGAAGTGCTCCTGGGATCACCACCTAAGAAAGGGAAAAAAGAGATGGCAGCAGGAGTGGGCAGAGGGAGGAGATGAACTGTAGTCCAGTCTCAGTGGAGGCCTCAGCCACCCCCATGGACACTCAAGGCTGGTCAGAGCTGCCTGAGGGTAGTGTTGCCAGAGTTAGCGAATAAAAACACAGGATGTCCAGTTAAATTTGAATTTCAAATAAGCAATGAATAATTTTTTGACATAAATATGTCACATATAATACTTTGTAACTAACATATGTTTCATTGTTTCTCTGAAATTTAAATTAACTGAGCATCGTGTATGTTATCTGACAAGTATTTGAGTTGGGGTGAGAGAGCCAGGCCTTTATGCCCTATGTTGACCAATCTCTGGATTCAGACTACTCCAGTAGGGGGGTGTGACCTTAGATAATGAGACTCTGCTCAGCAGAGGCCATTCTGAGGAGGGCTGACAGCTGAGGGCTGCCTGAGTGCAGCCCACTCAACAGCTGGGGGAATGAATCCTTCAGACTGGAAGAGGAATTTGGAGAACCCTCTGTACTGTCTACTACCGAAACTGAATCTCTGTAACTTATTTCCTGGAATGTACTGGAAGGGTATTTTATTGCACAGCATCAACGGGAGGGCTGGAGAATCAGCCTCAGAATATAGACATAAAAGCTAAGCAGCAGGAAAAAACGTGCCAAAGTCATAACACAGTAACAATCTGGCTGAGTTGCTGCTGCAGGTACCACAACCTACGCTCACCGTCCAGTAGACTCTCCACCCTGCTGTCGCCATATTGAATAACATCCCTCCACTGTGGTGTCAGTACTTCAAGATGCCAAGCCCTGATATCAGCATCTGGTTGACTGATTTGGGCTGCATGTCCTCCATCCAGCTTCTGTGGTGGCAGAAGATGCCTGCCTTTCATCTAGTCTTCCATAATTGGGGATTCCCCAAAGAGATTAACAGGATATATTACGGCTTAGTGCTAAGGACAACAGTAAGAGCTGGTGATGTCTCTAACTGTACCTCACTGCATTCTGAATCATGGTCCAGATTAATTTTCCTCACCTGGCCCCAAGAAATATGATCATGAGACATGGGAGAGAAAATCATGTGTAATCATAGAAGATCTGATTTTCTCAAATGCGATACAAAAATACCAATGGATAACTCTAAAAACTCCAGGAGCAGGAATGAATCTAATTATATAGGTACTTTATCCAAACACAAATGTGACTTTCCAATGCAGAGAAAAGTGACTTAGTTGTGTGCAATTTACTTTCTGTGGCTATAGTGACCAGCGCTGCTGTATCTTACATCTGAGTTGCTACAGAGAGTGAAGGGTAGGCAGAACACTCCTCCCATCCCACGATACCCGTCCCATGTTTAAGAAATGTTCTTAGGTTTGTAGGATAATATGCATCAATAAGGGATATAAATTTTTAATACATGGAACATATTTTAAATGAACCTGGAAGGTATATAGGAGCTGTTTCAAGGTAGGTCTCAATGGGTAGATGTGACATAGTGGGGTCACCAGTCTTCACAGATCCTCAGTTCTGTAGATTCAGAAACTTTATTTTTTATCTCTCTTCCATATATCTAGCCATCCTTCCACCATTCATCCTTATGTTATCTATGCATCCATCCAACTGCCTATTCAACAGACGTTTCTTAAGCACCTAATATGCGTTGTGTGTGTCTGTCCTGGGGATTCAATGGTGAACAGGAGAGTCCTGGTTGTACCTTGTGCAGCCTGCATTCACTGGGAGGAACAGGCCAAAAACAAGTAAACAGACAAATTAATTATAAGTTTTCATCTGCAAAGAAGGAAATAAATAAGAGCTGAAGCAGAAAATAAAGGCTAGGAGAGAAGATAACCTATTTTAGATAGGATGGTAGGAACCAGTTCTTGCTAAATAAAACTGGTTTGTAAACCAAAATTTCTCTCTCTAAGGATAGAGGAACTTAATGAAAAAAAAAAAAACTTTCAAAAAGGCAAGTCTTCACCATTTTCTGAGTCTCAACGATCTTATAAACATTTGTGTTACACCTGTTCCCTAAAGGCGTTTCAGTTTTTAATCCTGGACTAGAGTCTTCTAACCAGGCTGCCTCCTTCCTAAATTAGTAAAGAGAAGGTTGCTTGACTAGGTTGGAATTAACTTGTAGGACATATTTATAGGACAATGGTCTTTAAATTTTGAGTCTCAGTCTACTTGTGGGTTGTGAAACCAATCCCAACTTGTTATTTACTATTATTA
>NW_012144966.1:1184379-1188865 GCF_000956105.1 Propithecus coquereli | reverse complement strand
CCAAAAAGTGAAACAGCCACGTGGAGAGCTGGGAGGAAGACCTTTGTGAGCAGAAGGAACAGCAAGTGCAAAAGCCCTGAGCTGGGAGGGGGCCAGGCATCCTTAAGGTACAGCAAGGAGGCCATTGTGAGCAAGGGTAAGTTATAGGTGGGCAGGTTAGGGAGGTCACAGAGGTCAGGAGGAGGGAATAAATTGAGGAGGGCCTTGTAGGCCATTCTGGATTTTTTTTTTTTTTTTGGAGACAGGATCTTACTGTGTCACTCAGGCTAGAGTGCAGTGGCATCATCATAGCTCACTGCAACCTCAAACTCTTGGGCTCAAGTGATCCTCCTGCCTCAGCCTTCCAAGCAGCTGGGACTACAGGCACCTGCCATCATTCCTGGCTAATTTTTCTATTTTTTATAAAGATGGAGTCTCACTCTTGCTGAGGCTAGTCTCGAACTTCTGGTCTCAAGCAGTCCTTCTGCCTTGTCCTCCCAGAGTGCTAGGATTACAGGTGTGAGCCACCATACCTGGCCGCCACACGGTTTTCAATGCTCTGCCTGAAGGTAGGAGACTTCCATGGATGGATGGATGGACAAAGTATCCCTGAGCTCTAAGCAGGCATTATTTGCTTATGATTTGATTGAAGTGGCTGGTCCTAGCAGACCCTACAGCAAATATTCTAGTTATTCCTTCAGAGAGGGGAGAAAGATGTTTTGACCCTTTTATTTTTTTCCCTGGAGCAAAAAGTTGGTGAAATTTAATTAAAACCTTTTCCTGATGCAGTTATGATCTCCACACTTAAGATTTCATTATGAACATCCTGTGCAGAATTTCAAATAATTTGTGTAGATACTCCATCCCAGAGGGAAAGTTTGGGCTGTATATAGTGACTTCCTCCCAAAGAAGATAATACAGAAAGAAGGGGAGAGAGTAACCATACAGTTTAGAAAGCTGACATACACTATTTCAGCCAGGTGATCAATGTCAACATCAACAGTCAAAAATCATGTTGATAGTCTGTCTGTACCCTTGATATGTGATAAAAATGGCGCTTTACCTCTGCGATTTTCCTCCCCAAAATCCATAACTCCGATCTACTCATGAGCATAGCATCAGACAAATTCCAACAGAGGAGCATCCTACAATATCCCTGACCGGTACTCCTTAAAATATCAAGGTTCTTAAAAACAAGGAAAGTCTGAGAAAGTGTCACAGAAGAGCCTAAGGACACATGAAGACTAAATGTAATATGGGATCCTGGAACAGAAAAAGGAAATTGGGTAAAAACTAAGGAAATCTGAATAAACTAGGACTTAAGAGTAACGTTTTAACCTTGGCTAATTAATTGTAACACATGTACCATACTAATGTATTAATAACAGGCTACTAATAGGGGCAACTGTGTGCTGTGTGCTAAGGTATATGGAAACTCTACTAGCTGCTCAGTTTTTCTGTAAATCTGTTTTAAAAAATAAAGTCTAAGTGTGGTGGCTCATGCCTGTAATCCCAGCACTTTGGAAGGCCAAGGGGCGAGGATTACTTAAGGCTAGGACTTCAAAACCAGCTTGGGCAACATAGTGAGACCCTATCTCTACAAAAAAAAATTTTAAAACAATTAGCCAGGTGTAGTGGTACATACCTATAGTCCTAGCTACTTGGGAGGCTGAGGTGAGAGGATCGCTTGAACCCAGGAGTTTGAGGCTACTGTAAGCTATGATGGTGAGCAAGTCTTCACCATTTTCTGAGTCTCAACGATCTCATAAACATTTGTGTTACACCTGTTCCCTAAAGGCGTTTCAGTTTTTAATCCTGGACTAGAGTCTTCTAACCAGGCTGCCTCCTTCCTAAATTAGTAAAGAGAAGGTTGCTTGACTAGGTTGGAATTAACTTGTAGGACATATTTATAGGACAATGGTCTTTAAATTTTGAGTCTCAGTCTACTTGTGGGTTGTGAAACCAATCCCAACTTGTTATTTACTATTATTATTTTTTTTAAATATTAATAGGAGAGACATCAGAATATATGGCACATGGGCTGGGTGCTACTGCTTTGTGAAAATTTTGCTTGTTATATTTATATGAGAACATATACTGGGCTGAAATTCAAATCTATTTCTTAATATGGATGCAGAAATTTCTAGAAGTCTAATGTTTTTTGGAAAAAGATGTAAATATGCAAGAAATGTATGAGTGTGTTATTAAAAGCACAGCATGTCTATGCTGCAGAAATATACATCATTCTGAGAGTCAGAGTGGCACAGAGAGCAAGACATAGAAGCCAAATGGACTAAGATTCAAATCCTACCTCTGCCCTCATCAGCTGAGTGGCAGAGTTGGACAAGTTACTAATAATGATGATAGCTGACATTTATGAACATTTGCTTGTTTCAAGCATGAATGATTTGCATGTATTAACATTTAATTCTGAAAAACACATTCTTTTTTTCTTTTTCTTTCTTTCTTTTTTTTTTGAACCGGTGCCATAGTATCAAAACCACCTCCTGAGTTAGGTACCATCAGCTCCATTTTTCAAATGAAGACACTTTGGCCCAGAGAGGTCCAGAACCTTCCCCAAGAACACACTGGTGGGTGTTGAGCAGGAATTGGAGCCAGGCAGGCTGGCTTTTGCATGCACACTCTTAACTACTGCATACCCCACCACCTCTTATCCCAAACCCCTCCATGTCTGTGAAGGAAGAGCTGCCTTTGCCTCATAGGTGACTGGTTCTTTTCTGCTCTACTCTTCCCCACTGGCTGGTGAGATCCATCCAGTGAACAGAATCTGTCCTGAGTTAGTGCCCACCTCCGCCACACATCTTGGGCATCACATCTCCATGCCTTTGCTCATACTGCTCCTTCCACCTGGAATGTTCACATTTCCCTCTTCAGCTGCCAGCTGCTTCCTCTAGCTAACACCTATTCGACCTTAAAGGTTCAGTTTAGATGTTACCACCTCCAGAAAACCCCAGATTTCCCTATCTCCCTTCCCCTGCCCTGTCTGGTCTGGCCCAGGGCTGCATCTCCACGCCCAGCCCACCCACCCAGCTGCCACCAGCACCAAGGCGTTATCTCCACCACCGAGACAGTGAACCCATCTGTCTGCCCTCAGTCTCCCCTTCCAAGCTCTAATGAGATTCACAAGGGCAAGGCCATGTCTTAGTCTCTGTAGCCTCAGACTCAGCACAAGCAGGGCCTGGCACATAGTAGGAACTCAATAAAGATTTGCTGAGTGAATTTAATCAGAGTCACACATAACTACTTTTTGTGTCTGTAGAGTCACCTTAAAACACACCTTAATGTTCTCTGTAGAAAATAACTTCCTTATAGAAACAACCAGGAAATCTGTCTGTAATACATAGAATCAAATTTATTCATTTGGCAACTTCTTATCCAATGACTACTATGTCCCGAACACTGTTGTAGGCAGTAAAACCAAACAGAAAAAAAAAAAAAAAAATCCATGTCCTCATGGAGCTTACATTTTAAGCATGGAGAAAGATAGACAAACAAATAAGCAAACTATGCAGTGTATGAGTATATTTGATGATGATAAGTGATAGGGAGAAAATTAAATGTGGAAAGGGGATAGAATTCACTAAAAGTAGGTGGGTCACAATTTAAAAAGCACAGTCAGAGAAAGCCTTTCTGAGAAGATGGTATTTGAACAAACATTCCAAAAAGTGAAACAGCCACGTGGAGAGCTGGGAGGAAGACCTTTGTGAGCAGAAGGAACAGCAAGTGCAAAAGCCCTGAGCTGGGAGGGGGCCAGGCATCCTTAAGGTACAGCAAGGAGGCCATTGTGAGCAAGGGTAAGTTATAGGTGGGCAGGTTAGGGAGGTCACAGAGGTCAGGAGGAGGGAATAAATTGAGGAGGGCCTTGTAGGCCATTCTGGATTTTTTTTTTTTTTTTGGAGACAGGATCTTACTGTGTCACTCAGGCTAGAGTGCAGTGGCATCATCATAGCTCACTGCAACCTCAAACTCTTGGGCTCAAGTGATCCTCCTGCCTCAGCCTTCCAAGCAGCTGGGACTACAGGCACCTGCCATCATTCCTGGCTAATTTTTCTATTTTTTATAAAGATGGAGTCTCACTCTTGCTGAGGCTAGTCTCGAACTTCTGGTCTCAAGCAGTCCTTCTGCCTTGTCCTCCCAGAGTGCTAGGATTACAGGTGTGAGCCACCATACCTGGCCGCCACACGGTTTTCAATGCTCTGCCTGAAGGTAGGAGACTTCCATGGATGGATGGATGGACAAAGTATCCCTGAGCTCTAAGCAGGCATTATTTGCTTATGATTTGATTGAAGTGGCTGGTCCTAGCAGACCCTACAGCAAATATTCTAGTTATTCCTTCAGAGAGGGGAGAAAGATGTTTTGACCCTTTTATTTTTTTCCCTGGAGCAAAAAGTTGGTGAAATTTAATTAAAACCTTTTCCTGATGCAGTTATGATCTCCACACTTAAGATTTCATTATGAACATCCTGTGCAGAATTTCAAATAATTT
>NW_012144966.1:1180184-1182279 GCF_000956105.1 Propithecus coquereli | reverse complement strand
ATTTTCTATGTAGAAACTTTTAATTTAATTAAGTCCCATTTAGTTATTTTTGTTGTTACTGTATTTGCCTTTGGGGTGTTAGTCATAAATTCTTTGCTTAGGCCAACATCCAGAAGAGTTTTTCTACATTTTCTTCTAAAATTTTTATGGTTTCTGGTCTTATATTTAAGTCTTTAATCCATCTTGAGTTTATTTTTTTATATGGTGGAGATAAGGATCCAGTTTCATTCTTCTGCATGTGGGTAACCAATTTTCCCAGCATCATTTATTGAATAGGGAGTCCTTTCTCCAGTGTATGTTTATGTTTACTTTGTCAAAAACCAGTTGGTTGTAGCTATATGGCTTTGTTTCTGGAGTCTTTATTCTGTTCTACTGGTCTATGTGTCTACTTTTATACCAGTATCATGCTGTTTTATTTACTATAGCTATGTAGTATACTTTGAAATCAGGTAATGTGATGCCTCCAGCTTTTTCTTTTTGCTTTGGCTGTTTGGACTCTTTTCTGATTCCACATGAAATTTAGGATTGTTTTTCTAGATCTATGAAAAATGTCATTGGTATTATATTTTGATGGGAATTACATTGAATCTGTAAATTACTTTGGGCAGTGTTGACATTTTAACTATGTTGATTCTTCCAAGCCATGAGCATGGGGTGTTTTTCCATTTGTTTTGTCATCTCTGATTTCTTTCATCAGTGTTTTATAGTTCTCCTTGTAGAGATCTTTTGCCTCCTTGGTTAAGTATATTCCTAGGTATTTTATTTTCTTTGCAGCTATTGTAAATGATATTAAGTCCTTGATTTGACTTTCAGCTTGACTGTTAATTAGTATATAGAAATGCTACTGATTTGTGTACATTAATTTTATAAGCTAAGACTTTGCTGAATATATTTATCAATTCCAGGAGTCTTTTGGAGGAGTCTTTAGAGTTTTCTAGATATAAGATCATACTGTCGGCAAACGGAAATAGTTTGACCTCATCTTTCCCTATTTGGATGACCTTTATTTCTTTATCTTGCCTGATTGCTCTGGCTAGGACGTCCAGTACTATGTTGAATAGAAGTAGTGACAATGGGCTTCCTTGTCTGTTCTAGTCCTCAGGGGGAATGCTTTCAACTTTTCTCCATTCAATATAATGTTGGCTATGGGTTTGTCATAAATGGCTTTTATTATTTTGAGGTATGTTCCTTCTATGCCTCATTTGCTGAGGATTTTTGTCATGAAGGAGTGCTGGATTTTATCTAATGCTTTTTCTGTGTCTATTGATTTTTAATTCTGTTTATGTGGTAAATCACATTTATTGATTTGCATATATTGAACCATCCTTCCATCCCTGAGATGAAACCCACTTGATTGTGATGGCTTATCTTTTCGATGTGCTATTTGATTCAGTTTGGTAGTATTTTGTTGAAGATTTTTGCATCTATGTTCATGAGGGATATTGGTCTGTAATTTTCCTTTTTTGTTATGTCTTTTCCTGGCTTTGGTATCAGGGTGATACTGGCTTTGTAGAGTGAGTTAGGGAGGATTCCCTCTTTCTTGATGTTATGAAACAGTTTCAGTAGGACAGATGTCCATTCTTCTCTGTAGGTCTGGTAGAATTCATCTGTGAATCCATCTGGTCCCGGACTTTTTTTTGTTGGGAGATTTTCTTATTACTGTTTCAATCTCACTTTCTGTTATTGGTCTGTTCAGGATTTCTATTTCTTGTTGATTGAAGCTGAGAGGTTGTGTGATTCCAAAAATTTATCCATTTCCTTCAAGTTTTCTAGTTTGTGTGCATGGAGGTTTTCATAGTAGTCTCAGATGACATTTTGTATTTCTGTAGTATCAGCTGTAGTGTCTCCTTTTTCATTTCTGATTGAGCTTATTTGAATTCTTTCTCTTCTATTCACGGTTAATTTGGCTAGTGGTCTATCAATTTTCTTTGCCTTTTCAAAGAACCAATTTTTTGTTTCATTGATCCTTTGTATTGTTTTTTTCTGTTTCAATTTCATTTAGTTCTGCTCTAATCATTCTTATTTCTTTTCTCCTGCTGGATTTGGGTTTGACATGTTTTTTTTTCTAGTTTCTTAAGGTATGACATTATGCTAT
>NW_012144966.1:1176439-1178304 GCF_000956105.1 Propithecus coquereli | reverse complement strand
AGCAACTACCATAAAAGGCTCCTGGAATCTTAATACTTTTTGTGGGCAATTACAGAGTTAACCTTTGTTGGCCTTCTGATCCAGGTTGGAATGATGACAATCAGTACTGACCTCTCAACCTGCCTGGCCAGCCCTCATCCCCCCTTCTTTATCTCCTCTGCCCACTCCCTCCCTTGAAAGGCAGCCGGCTGGTGGCCCCGAGTTCTTTCAGCTCTTTGTCCTGGGGCTGCAGTAGCTGCCTGTTCCTTCTTCCCCAGGATCATTTCCCTATATCTCAGTTATTCTCCCACCACGTCACAATTTTTGATCTGTACGTACCTTTTGTATGAAGATACAGAATATTTACATGATGTTTTTATTGAAATAAGTTGACTTTTATAAACTTTAATACATCTGTGCTATTATTACATTAGTTCATTTTGCCTGCATTTTGTTAATATAAAATGCATTTGTTTTGAAAAGAAAACTTTGTCACTACTCTACATGGATAACAGAGTTATAGCTAACTGTAAAGATAAGTATAGACAATATAGACAAAATAATGTCATTAAATTCCAGCTAAATAGCATTGCCAACTGCAGGCTCTGAGCTCCAAGACTGTGTTTTGTTTAAAAAAAGAAAAAGAGTAGCAAGTGAGAAGTCTTAAGGGCAAACTAGTGTCTAATAGAGACTTCCTTCTTGAAATAATCAGAAAAGTGTTAAAAGGAAATTTAACACATTGACTGCCACACACAAAAAAACAGAAACTTTTCCTTGGGGCCAGTATTTTATTATGAAAATAGAATAAAAACTTGGACTGTAATTTAAAGGTAAAAATAAATAGAAAAATGAAATTTATTGACTGCTATTCACATAATCCAGGTTTTTAGAACTACATTTTCAATATTAATTTTAACAATAAGAACATCAAGATTTTATATATGCTTCATGAGGCCCCAGGGTCAAAACTAGAGTGGGTTAAATACAACTCTCAGGGCAGTTAATGTGTTAAAAGAAAGCTGCTGAGGCAACCTGCAGAATGGGGAAGGGGGTGGAAGAGCGTTACTCTAGTGCCCTCCGGGTGGGGCAGTTGATAGATGGAGCATGCTGGGAATAGGGACAGCGCGCAGCGAATCTAAATCTCTAAGGAAAGGGAAATGCTAGATAATGCACAAGTTTCAATTATTCAAAAATCACAAGTGTGGCGTGCACGCGTGCTCACGCACACGACCACACACACACACACACACACACACACACAACCACAGTATCAAGGTTGAAGGAAAGGAGAAAATTAAATGACCCTTATTCCCCTTGACTGCCACGTAACTCTGTGAATCACTTCTTTAGAAAACAGGCATGGAAACATCCAATTAGAGCACATTGCTAATCTGGCAGAGGACATGATCTAGATGCTCACGTAACCGTTTCCCTATTTGGAATGAAAATGTCAGCAAGAAAAAATAGTCAAGCATAATTGATTGGGATATATGTCCAGCTTCCTACAGTTTCCTGTCTTATATCACCCATTACCTTATAAAATCCTCAAGGGCAGAAGGCTAGCTTTTTCTCGTTCCTTTGAAACTCCTTGAAGCAACCAGTGAAATGTCCTGCAGATGACGAGTACTAGATTATACCGCGTTGTATTGACCCAAATCTTCAAAGCAAAGTGGGAAGTGGCAGTTGAGAGGGAGGACTGCCCACATAGGTTACTTTATCCACCTGGAGTCAGCCCAGGAGCAGTAAAGGCTCTCTGCAGAGTGATGCTCTCCTCAAGCGTGCTGCATTAAAATGCTAATTGACATCTGGTGGCTGGCATTAAGTGCATCTTACAGCAGCCTAAATTAAAGTGGAAACCTTCAGGGCTTTTATTTTTTTCTTTGAGA
>NW_012144966.1:1069323-1175179 GCF_000956105.1 Propithecus coquereli | reverse complement strand
CCTCGGCCTCCCAGAGTGCTAGGATTACAGGTGTGAGCCACTGCGCCCGGCCAATATCTGGTTCTTTACAGAATAAGGTTGCTGATGTCTCACCTACACCATTAGTTTCAAATTTGGCAGCACATTAGAATCATTTGGAAAACTTTAAAAAATATGGATAAAATACGGATGCTACTGATACCTGGTCTCAGACATTCTGATTAATTTGGTCTAAACACTGGGACTTTTAAACACTCTCCAGTGATTAACATGTTCAGCCAAGTTCAATAGCTGACCTAGACTATTGCTTCTCAGACTTCAATGTGATATAAATCACCTGGGGGCTTGTTAAAATGCAGATTCTGATTTAGTAGTTCTATGGAGGGGCCTGGGATTAGCATTTTTAATAAGCTCCCTGTGGGGGTGCCAGTCTGCTAGTCCATGGACCACACTTTGAGTACAAAGATCTAGCCTAGCCTGTCCTAGAAAGAGAGAGAAAAAGAAAGACCTTTCCATATGTCTTTCTCTTACAGAGAAGTTAAAAGATGCCACAGAACCAATGTGGCTCATATCGTGGACTTCTTAAGCGACCTTAGTGGACTTGGAATCACCCTGTATGTTGAAAAGGATTTTGATTCTTTCCCAGAAAACAAATGGTTTTGAATACCTGTCCTAACATCAAGCCATTAAGACTTCCCATGTTCACTGAAGCAATGAAAGACTAATTACGGCTTTCTCCTTTCACCCTCCCATTCTTGGAGAAAGTTTTTAAGGAGTGTATATAAAGAAATCTTTTGTTGGTTAACGACCTTGAAATTGTGTGTGGATTAACAATTGGTCTGAATCCAGTGACTAGGGGAAATGCTTCCCTGATTGTCTAGGGTTGCACTTTAGGAATTAACTAGAAGGAATAGAATGTCCTTCCAGGCATGGAATGCTCTGAAATCTGTCAATCTGAGCCTTTTGAAACCCCTTTTGGGTAAAGGTGAAAAGGGAGACACAACCTGATTCTACACAGACATTTTATCCCTAACTTCCCCCTTTGCTATGAAGAGGATTAAGAACGTGGAATTTCAGATTCTCTTTACCTCATTTCATCGTTAGGATGATGGATTAGTAATATGCTGTTCTGGCTGGGCATGGTGGTTTATGCCTGTAATCCTGGCACTCTGAGAGGCTGAGGCAGGAGGATCCCTTGAGGTCAGGAGTTCGAGGCCAGCCTGAGCAAAAATGAGACCCTGTTTCTCCAAAAAATAGAAAACTTAACTGGGCATGGTGGCATAGGCCTGTCATCCTAGCTACCAGGACTCTGAGCCCAGGAATTTGAAGTTGCAGTGAGTTATGATGACACTACTGCACTCTAGCCAGGGTGACAGAGCGAGAGAGAGACTCTGTCCAAAAAAAAAAAAAAGCTGCTCTTTTAAATACTTTTGCCTGCCAGTCATCTACAGACTGCTGAGTGTTTTACATCCTAAACCTATTTATTGTTGGGATCTGCTTTATTTTGTGAAATATAAATATTCATGAACCTTAAACACATTACAATGATACTAATGGATTCTATAGAAAAAAGTTTCACTTCCTGTTTCCTTGAAGTGAAAAGCCATCTCAAGGAAATTATCTTATTGTAGCCCCAATTTGCATAGGAGAAAAGTCTAGCCCTAAATGTAGGTGGTCTGCCTTTGAGATTCAAGTAACCTGACAGTGACTGAAACATTGGTGACTCTACCCTAAATTTCACCTTGCAACTTAAAGCCCATACAGAATGGGGTGTCCCAGGAAGCCATATGCTATGGTAGTTAACGGTGTACCGCGAGGAGGGTGGCATTTAAGGGATAAGGAAATTCAGCTGGAAACACCCCTAGATTAGCCCACATCCAATCAGGTGTCAGCCTCTTTATACCCTGTACCCCACTCCCTGTTCCACCCTGTCCACTGACCTTCCTAGAATTTCTTTAATCAGATGAAAGAAAAGTGATAGAGAACAAGGAAGAGACAGTTTTTTAAAAATTAGTTTTATTAAGACATAATTCACATAGCACACAATTCACCCATTTAAAGTGTACAACCCGGTGGCATTCAGTACAGTCACAGAGTTGTGTAATCATCACCACTAATTTTAGATCATTTTCATCACCCCAAAAAGAAACCCCATGCCCATGAGCAGTCACTCTCCATTTCCATCCTCTCCCCAGCCCCTGGCAGCCACTAATCTACTTTCTGTCTCTACGGAATTGAGGAAGAAGGTTTTTGTAGCCAGAAGTCTGGGTGCTGGTTTCAAAATGTGGAACCGCCAGCTGCCTCTTTCCCTCCTCCACCTCTGGGTCTCAGTTTCCTCAGATGGGTGTTCTCAGTCTTGGCTACACATTAGAGTCAGTCTGGGAACTTGGAAAAAACACTAATGCACAGGCCCCATCCCCAGATATTCTAATTCACTTGATTTCGGGTGGGGCTTAGTCATCATAAAACTTTTAAAGCTTTATAAACCAGATATTCTCCAAGGCCTTGCTATCCAGATGTGGTCCCTGGATCAGCAGAATCAGCTCTACCTGGGAGCTTGTTATTAATAGAACTGCAGACTCTCAGGCCCTCCCCAAACCTATTGGATCAGCATCTGGGTACTCACAAGACCCCCCCAGGTGATTCATGGACACATTAAAATTTGGAAAGCTCTGCTCCAAGGTTTCCTGCAACTCTAACAGTCTAGTATTGTGTCCTCTCCTCCTTCCTGTTTGGGACACCAGGTGATTTTAGTAATCAGTTCCCACAAAGTTTGCCCCACATTGGAAAATTGGCTCTCAGTTTGCTGACTGAACAGGATATACCATTGCAAAGCCTTATAAGAAGTTTGTTCAGTGATAGTTAATTACACAGTAATTTGGAAGAACATCAAGTCATTCTGGAGTTGTTTTACCTACTGTCCAGAAGCAAAAAGAAAAAGAAAAATTGGCATTTAGGTCTCAACCCGTTGCCAGTTTTGAAGCATTCTGTACTTTGCAAAAATTGCATGTCAGGCAGTCCATCCGGGTTTACATTTTGAGAAAGAAAACCTTTTATCTGAGGAATGCGAGCCCCTTTAAATGATCCTGCCCAGAAGGGCATTTAAAATGTAACAGCAGTCACGTCCTCACTTTCCCTTGAGCTAAATAATTACCTCTTGAAGCCATGTGCTGAGGGGCTCTAGACTAACTGACGCCAAGCAGCCATGAAATGCCCACACCCTATAACATACACCCTCCACAACGTGCGGCCAATCACTGACCACTGTTATTTCTGTAAACCAATGAGATTTGCTGACGAACAACTTTGTAATCACCCCCCACTCCTCATTCGTCTTTTTTCTTTAAAAAGTTAAGCCTCTCTTATTTTTCAGAGCCCTTCCCAAGGCAACTTGGAAGTAAGTCCCAGGCTTCAGTCCTCAACCTTTGGCTTTATACTAGATTCTGAACTTTTTTATTATTTTAGGTTGAAAATGTAAAGCAGTGTGAGCAGAAGTTCTCGGCTTTGGCTGCACATCAGAATTGCCTGGGGAGCTTTTATAACTTCTAAGAGCCAGCACCCGCCCCACCCCAGATCAAAGAAATCAGAATCTCGGTATTTTTAAAGTCCCCAGGTGATTCTAATAGTCAGCTAAAGTTGACAGTCACTGGTATAGAGATTTAACTATTGTTATCCTGTTTTGGATGTACCAGAAAATATCATTTTTGTACCTTGTTAAAGCGAGGCTGTGTTTCCAAAGTGTTGTCATTGATCGATTCAGTAGCCCTGTGCTGAGCACATCTTAATGTCTCAAGCACCAACAGCAGGATTTGAGAAAAGGGGCCTAACAGGGAAGGAGACCCAGACAGACGCTTGGGGAAGGCCAGCCCCTTAACTCTTTGCTTGCCACGCTCAGGACAGTGACAGGCCCAACAACTGGTATCGTTTCTCCAGGGTTCCACATGCGGGAAACCTACAGTGACATTTTAAACAGGACCTTCCCTCCCTGCCTGTAGATTTCAGAAAGCAGGTCACTGAATGTACAGGTTTGACTCTTTCTCTTGGCCCGCAAATCCATAACAATGGCACTAAAAAGTTAGTCAACAGGGATCTACTGAAAATGGTGCCCAGTGCCTGAGGGAGGAGCTGGAGAAGCCCGAGGCCTCCAGGGTCTGCTAGTGAGGCGCGGCCTCCATAAATGGGCCAGTCAGCTAACAGTGCAGGGCGGAGTATAACCCAGGGCTCAGCTGATGGTAAAATCAATAAGGACTGCAGAAATTCAGAGGAAGGAAAATCAGTGCCCATTGGAATAGGATGGAGAAGCTTCACAACAAAGACAGCTCATGGAGGGACAAAGAAGGTCTTGGAGGAAGTGAACAGTTTGTATGATGTTCTTATGACATCATACATAGAATTACATAGGTTACATAGAATACCGTCTGTCAAATTTACTATGAGCCAGGCACTGTGCCGATTTCCACGTATTGCCTTATTTACTCCTTCCACCAAGATTATAAGGTAAGAAGTCTAATTATCCCCATTCTCTAAGTGACAATACTGAGGCACAGAGAAGTTAAATAACTTGCCCAAGGTCACAATGCAGGTGGATGATAAAGGAGGGATTTGAACCTGGCCTGTATGACTCCCAAGGCCATGCATATGCTATGCTATGCGGAATGTCCATCCTACTGTATTGAATATCAACTTAATACTTATTAAATGTGCGCCAGGTAGGCACATTTCTAACATTTTACATTATCTCATTTGATCCTCGAGACAACACTTTCAGGTATGCAGTCCCATTATTTTCAAGTTCTAGATGAGGATATGTGGGCCTAGAGAGGTTAAATAACTTGCCTGAGGTCTAGGTTGTCAGATAAAATACAGGACACCTAGTTAAATTTGATAGATAGACAATCTATTAGTATAAATATTGCATGGGTTGTACTTCTAAAAATTATTCATTGTTTATCTGACATTCAAATTTAACTAGGTGTCCTGTTTGCATTTATTTGTTTTTGCTAAATTTGGCAATCTTACTGAGGTCAGCCTGCAAAGCAAGGTTTGAATCAGGTGGTGGTGTGACTGTAGGGCCCACACTCAAAATGACCACATTCCATTGGCTGGAGACGATGGGTGGGCAGTCACACCAGCTTGTGTGGGAGGAAGTGAGTGGGCTTGCCTTCTTGCATCTGAGCTTAGGTTGAGGAGTAAGGAGAAATGGGCTCTTCCACCCCTCCCTCTTCTCCGGTGCTCACTGGATGCTGGGCTACCCCCACCTGCTGGTGGTAGAAGAGATAAAGGCCCTGGGCTATGCAGTCTCAGCTTTTGGTAACAAATGCTCGGTTCTGATGCCAAGAACAGAAGGAAGAGGAAAACAGAAAAAATAAGAGCGTCAGTATGGGATTCTGCAACACTGTCACACATACATCTTCCTATATAAATCGCAGGACCTCCCAGAGGGATAGATGCACGTACCTACAAAACAATCACGGAAACCAGTGGCAAAAACACAGCAGCTGCAGATATGTGACCATCTTGCAGGCTGCTATTGGCCAGGGAACTAGAACCTGTCAGGGATCCTTTAGCCCAGGAAACTAACATAGACCCAGGGGCCATCAGTCACATGGCCATGCGGCCAGAGTGTCGCTTAGAGATGCAGGAGGCCCGAGACAGTGTGGCAGCTCCAGGGTAGGTGTTGCGTTCAGCTGCAATACTTCAGCCATGGATATCTGGTTTAGCACAGCGAGCAGCAGGGCACTGCAGCTGCGGAAACAAACCTTCCCGTGCGACAGGGGAGCACACTTGTATGATTGAACATCGAGCAAATACAGAACAGATCTGACAGCTTAATGGGACCATTGTGATACTCGGGAAGTAGCAATAAGAATTAACAATAAGGTCCGGGCGCGGTGGCTCACGCCTGTAATCCTAGCACTCTGGGAGGAACAGGGAGAAAAAAAGCAACTCCTTTGTGTTAAGCAGCTGGGCTGGGTGCTTTATTTATGTAATTCTCATGCCTCTATTAAAACAGTTGCATCATTCTTGTAAGTATTTGTTTGGGATTGTCTCCCTGATAATCTCTAAGGGCAAAGATTGCAATCTATACTGATCTTTAAAACCCCAGGGACCTTCAAGTTATCTTGTAAATAGTGGGTTCTTAGCGAAGGTCACAATATTTAATTAAGTAGGAACTAGGAGGAGAAACTTCATTGCTTTGTTTCCTCTGTCTCTGTTCTCTGAGAGAGCACCCCACACACCACAAGCAATGCTGAATATTCTCCCAAGGTCTTGTGATTGGTAACTTAAAAAAAAAAAAACTACAATAGACAAATTCATACAAAGGTATTACCAGCATAATGTTCCTGGTTTTAGACATGTAAAAGGGGCTGTAGGAACTGATGTATACAGATGGAAATTTTAGGTCTATGGAAGCCGGAGGAGAAAGGCATTTTGGTTAAAAGAGAGGGGCTTTTAGTGACCACTCTTTTGAATCTGTGGGTGTAGAGGAGTATTTAGCATAGTACCTAGCCTGCAATGGACTTTGTAAAGGTAGCTGCCACTGCCACCACCACCACCGCCACCCTCTTATTCTCCCCTCCAACTCCTTGTGGTTCATCATCATCATCATCATCATTATCATCATTATCATCAAATACTGGTGATGAGCAGGGCCCCACAAAGCTAAGACACCATTCAACTGACTTAAAGCTGTTTTGGGAAGTTTGTAATTCTCCTGGTTTCACCCTCTCACTTTTCTTTAAACGTATTAAAGCATCAAACATTATGAAGAAAGCTATTTTCTGTGGTTGTTGGGATGCTTTGTAAATATCATCCATCCTCACCTCCCAGGGAGAGGCAGACAGTAAATATTAATTTAACTTGATTTGAATAGATGCCGTGAAATGATGGGCTGAAAAGTTCTTCCATATAATTTATTCAGGTCAACTTAACCAAAAGTTAGGGTGTAGGTAAAAAACAATGTCACACTCATCCTTAAGAAGACAATGGCATGCACAGAAGCAACAGTAAAGTATGTGTGCTGTATTTTGGACCTTCTGCTTAGTGATAACTTTTCTGCAGCCACAGTAAAATACTCTGATTTTATTGCTTATTGGCCAGAGAGTTGCAGCAGTAAGGTCAGGAAAGAGATTATTGGGGGCTACAATGGGGACTTCCTGGAAGAGATGAGACCTGGAGGACAAGTAGGAATGGAGTATGGAGGTTGTCCTGAGGGAAGAAAGTAATGGGGGTAAACATTTAGTTGCAAAACAGCATTTGGCAAAGACTGTCTGGAGGCCAAAGAAGTTTGGGAAATACTGCATCTATTCATCTTGGATGAGATTTACAGACTCTGAGAAGACCTGAAATGAAGAAACCTGGTTAGCTTTGTTTAAGCTGAGTTTCCCAAATGTGCTTAATCATAAAATCTGCTTTTTGGGAACACTTATTAACATCTTTCAGAATGTTCATGTTCCACGGGACACTGTTGGGAAGCACTAATTTATAGCATGATGTTTCTTACTAGTATTATTTGTGCGTTTTTTGAGCCCTCAAAAGAGTTCATCTTACTTCTCAGTTGATATTACCTCATCATCACGTTTTTGCAGGGCTCCTGTTGTTTGATTTTATTTCATTGTTTTCCGCTTATCCCTAACCCCTACTCCCTAACATAAATATCCACTTTCATGTATTTCATATATTTCCTTAAATATGCCTTTATCTTATAAAATAAAGTGTATTGTTTTATGTGTCTGTGCTATAAATTTTATTCTTTCTTAGTTTTTTTCCTCACTCAGTGCTATATTTTAAAAAACTAAACTTGTGCATTCATCTCATTTGCTGTTTCTATTGCTGGACACAATTCTACACTATGCAGCCCACCCACTGTATTCATCTTTTCCTCCACTAGTGGACACCAAGTTTGGTGGCATTGGGGGGATCTTGAAATTAGGGTACCAGAACAGAAGATAATTATATCTATTGGATAAAGAGGTTGAATAATTTTCTTGTATTCAGTAAATAAATAAATAAATAAATAACCTGGCCGATTTTGGCAAGCCGACCTGGTCAAGTCCTATGAATGATGAAGAGTGAATTTCAAAAGGAGCAGCCTTCAGATAATTTGCTAAAGCAGGGACTAAATATCGCTTGGCTCAGATGGTCCAAATCTGTCATCCAGAACTGTCATCTTTATGCACATTTCAAAATCGTGCTCTTGGCCTTAAAGTATGACTGTTGAAAATATAATATTTTCTTAAAAATGCAGAAAGGAAAAGAAAGGGCATATGCAAGTGGCCTCAACCTGGGCTGGAGCAGTCTGTCCAGTCGAGCAGGTCAGGGAAGGAGGGGGTTGGCATAAGGCCCCAGAGTCTCATGGGATGTTCATAAGGAGACATGTTGACCTTCTCCGGTGTATGCACCCCCAGGACCACACACCTCCTGTTTAGAGGGCTAAGCAAAGAATTTAATATCAGGAATCCTCTGCTTCAGGCAGTAACTAGGAATGAGAATCATGGCAATTTGGGGGCATCAAGAGGAATGCCACCCTCCGAGGAACATCTAATGGTGATGAACAGGAAGTTTCACAGAGTTCAAGAACTTCTGAGGAATAGAGAAAACTCTTCCAGGGAATGAAAGTACCTGGAACTTGTTCTGAACTTGGAAATTCTTCACTTCCTTCAAAGAGTGCGTGATTGTGAAACCCCTTTTAATACTCTCCTGCAGTTTAGATGGACAGTGGAGAGCTGTGTTTCCAGGCGAAGGGGATGACAGGACACCTGCCTGGTTGTAGCCCGAACTGTGAAAAATACATGTTGAATAAAAGGCCAGGAGCAGGGCCGGGCGCCGTGGCTCACGCCTGTAATCCTAGCACTCTGGGAGGACAAGGCAGGAGGATTGTTTGAGCTCAAGAGTTCGAGACCAGCCTGAGCAAGAGCGAGACCCCCGTCTCTACTAAAAATAGAAAGAAATTAGCTGGACAACTAAAAATATATAGAAAAATTTAGCCGGGCATGGTGGCACATGCCTGTAGTCCCAGCTACTTGGGAGGCTGAGGCAGGAGGATTGCTTGAGCCCAGGAGTTTGAGGTTGCTGTGAGCTAGGCTGACGCCACGGCACTCTTGGCCCGGGCAACAGAGTGAAACTCTTGTCTCAAAAAAAAAAAAAAAAAAAAAGGCCAGGAGCAGTGGCTCATGCCTGCAATCCCAGCACTTTGGGAGGCTGAGGTGGGAGGATCACTTGAGGTCAGGAGTTCCAGACCAGCCTGAGCAACATAGTGAGAATCCATCTCTATAAAAAATAAAAATTAGCCAGGTGTAGTGGTGTGCGCCTGTAGTCCCAGCTACTCAGGAAGCTGAAGCAGAAGGATCGCTTGAGTCTAGGAGCTACAGATTACAGTGAGCTGTGATCGCACCACTGCACTCCAGCCTGGGTAACAGAGTGAGACCATGTCTCTAAGAAAAAAAGAAATTTCTTGAATTCCAGTATTATGTGGATTCCCACCATAACCAATGGTCATGAATATTATTGACAAAGTGGACTTTAGAGAATGAATTTTATGTATGTCAAAAAGAGAGACTTAGAATTTTTTGTAATTGGGATTAAAAACCATAGACATCACAAACGCTTAAAAGAGGCAGAAAAGGTTTGCTGGACAGAAGAAGAAAAGGAGATGAGTAGAACCACAGAGAGACTTCTGGATGAGAATGTCTAAGGTTTTTTACCAGTTCACTACAGGGGAAGGATGGGACAATGTCACAATAACATTACATTATCTGTAGTGTTTCCTGCCCTATATTCGGCGTCTCAGTCCCTGGAACATAAGATTCACTGAGTAAGTGGTTTTTTAATATAAGTAACTTAAGCTGGTGAATATTGCATAGAATTCATTTTATTACATACATTTAGAAATCTGTAAGCCAAAGAACCTCTTTGGGTACCTATTACGCAAACTACACCTAAAAATTGTATTCAAGACTAAAGACCACAGGGAAGAGGCCAGGCGAGCCACCAGTTTGTAGATGGAGATCTTAACAAGGCTTATGTTTGGAAGAATCTGTTGCATGTTGGATTATCCTAGGGAAGGAAAAGCTAAATGTTGGGCCTAGTACTAATATTTGATTATTGGATTAGATTCATCCAGTGTCTCTTAAATTGCAGGAAAAAACACCTCTCTGTCTCAAGTGTGAGATTTCCATGTTCATGTCCTCGGTTCTGGCTGGGTCTTTTGCTCTGTCCGGATATGATTTAGTCAAATGACGCTGTGCCGGGACTGGCCTCTGGTGTGGTGCAGCACCTGGCCACATGTGTGAACCCGCTGAACAATCCCAAGCTTGCCAGATGTTTCAGCAGAGCACACGGTCCATCTGTTCACTTGGCACTTTGCTGATGCATGTGGGAAAACACAGATGCAAGGGCCTGGCTTCCAGCACCAGCAACAATAGTAATGACTTCACAAGGATATTTATTTTGTGTATTTACTGAGATGTTTGGAAATGAGCTTTAGAAAAATCAATACAAATAACACAGACAGGGGGAGTGAACTTCAAGCTAATCAATTCCTACTCCTTGGTGTAGAACAATAATTATCCTGTAACTCTCCACATTTTGAAGGGGAAAAAAAATCCTTTTTAAAGAAGTGTTTCTAGTCAGACTTGAGTCTAAACTGCAATCAACCTCTCTCTTTCTCTCACTATATACACATACACACGCAATACACATATATCTATATACATACCTAATACACATACATAAATATATGTGTCTATCAACATCTTATTGGATATACAAGGAGGTAGAGAAAATATAAGTTATGATCTTTGTCCATTTCCAAGAAAGATTTTTGACCTAAGTGCCTTAGGAAGTTCTACTAATTAACCCTTTCTACTAGGGTTACTTGGTGGAATGGTCTGTACGAGGCTCAGGATACCTGGATATTCCTCCCCACAGTGCTACAAAGAAATCATAACCTTGGGAAAATCACTAACTTCTCTGGATTCCATTTCTTCAGTTGCACAATGGACTAGACTGCAGTGGTCCCCAGCCTCTTTTGGCACCAGGCACCGGTTTAAAGGAAGACAACTTTTCCACAGACAGTGAAGGAGGGCAGGGCTGTGATGCAAGCGACGGGGAGCGGCTGTAAATACCGATGAAGCTTCTATCGTTGGCCAACGCTCACCTCCTGCTATGTGCTCCCCCACCCCTCGCCCCATCACCACCTTCGTAAATTTGATGAAAGACAATTTTTCCATGGATTGGGGGTTGTGGAGCTCTGGGGCCCAGTCCTTAACAGGCCATCAACCGGTTCTGGTCCGCAGCCTGGGGGTTGGGGACTGCAAGATTACAGGACCCCTTGAAGATGTGGCTACTGCTAATATTCTGGGGCTCTGACTCGCTTCCCTTCCCCACCACCTTCCCATTCAGAGCCATCTGAGTGAACAATGTATGCACATTGGTGGTCTTCTTGCCATCTGGCATTCTATGTGAGGAAGGAGTGTGGAGGCCGCCCAGCATCCATGCGCCCTTCCATTGGTAACGTCACTCTGAGTTCCTTTAGGGGAGTCACCTCCCCCACTCTCTGTCCATGTGCTTGAGGTGGGGAGGCTCTGACCCAGACTCCAGGCCAGGCCAGGACAGTCAGTGCCCAAATGCCCCAGGACCCATGATCGGTCCAATCAGAGTGTATCCCAGCACTTCTGCTCAAAAATAATACAGAAAAGGTAATTGAAAAATCTTTCAAACAGCACACTGAAACCTAAAGAAATGAGTTAAATCAGTGCCAGCATTGCTCTGCAGAAGCACTCTAAGAAACCAGCAGCCCAGGAGTCCACCGAGAGAGCCCACACCAACTTAGGAAACTCCCGAAAGGCGAAGAAGAACCAACGATGGCTCCTGTTTTGTGACTCGATTGCTTGAGGAAGCATTTCCAAATATTCTTAAACAGGCAGTATCTCATTTCCATCTTATTTTGCAGTCATGAACATGACAGAGAGGTTAAGTCGAAAGAAGAACCTAGGAAGGAAATCAGTGTTCCTCAACTCCTCCGTTACTGCTTTTTTTGTGTGTTTAATTGATTTTTTGTAGTGCACTGTTTGAATTCTCTTAGTTCCTTTTCTGTATTTTGTTAGTGACATTCTTAGTTGTTAGCCTGGAGGTTGCAATTCAACTCTTAAACTTATAACAATCTATTTTGAATTCATGTCACTTAGCTTCAATAGTATACAAAAACTCTGCTCCACCTCCTTCCATGTTATTGTTGCTGTCACAAGTTACATCTTTATACATTCTGTGCCCATTAATGGAAAACTGTAATTATTGCTTATGTATGTGTGTCCAAATCATGTTGGGGAGAAGGAATTACAAACTAAAAATACAATAATACTGGCTTTGTACTTACCTAGGTAGTGACATTTACCAGTGCTCTTTATTTCTTCATATGGCTTCAAGTTACCATCTACTGTCTTTTCCTTTCCACCTAAAGGAAGCCTTTTAGTCTTTCTTTTTCTTTTTCCTTTTTTCTTTTTTAGACAAGATCTCTCACTGTCGCCTAGGCTAGAGTGCAGTGGCCTCATAATAGCTTACTGCAGCCTCAAACTCCTGGGCTCAAGCAATCCTCCTGCTTCAGCCTCCTGAGCCACCACAGCTGGCTACTTTTTCTATTTTTGGTGGAGATGGGTCTTGATATAGTGCCCAGGCTGGTCTTGAACTCCTGGCCTCAAGCAATCCTCCTGCCTTGGCCTCCCAAAGTCCTGGAATTATAGGCATGAGCCACCACACCCTACTCTTTAGTATTTCTTAGAGGGTAGGTCTACAGGTTGCACATGTCAGGACAAGGAAGTGTGAACCAACCTACAAAAACTAACCTATGGGTATCTGGGGAAAGCACTTGGCAGCTCTTTCCTATAAGCCAAGATCAGAGCCGAACCTCACCAAAGGACCCCATTTTGAACTGAACTCAGAGGAGAACTATCATTTTCTCTGCTTCATTCAGGTTTTGAACTGGGAGTCAAGCTATCTAAATTGTTGTCCTGGTTCTGTCCCTAACTAGCCATGTGACTGTGGACAAAGTCACTTATCTTATTTGGGCCTTTTTTCTTATCTGTGAAATTAGGTGTTCTAGATCAGGGGTTGTGAATTTTTTTTTTTTTAATGTAAAAGGATAAATGGTAAATATTTTAGGCTTTGAGGCCATAAGGCCTCTGTCACAACTACTTAATTCTGCCATCATAGCATGAAATCAGCCATAGACAATAGGTAAACAAATGGGCATAGCTGTGTTCGAACAAAACTGTACTTATGAAAACAGCAGGCCTCAGATTTGGCCTGTGGACCCTAGTCTGCCAGCCCTTCATCTTTCTTTCTTTCTTTTCTTTCATTTATAAGTTTATTTACAAACATATCTAGTATGCTATAGGAGTTCAAGAGTTTCATCAATTTTTCAAAGAGCTTATATCTCTGCTCTTTCCCAGTTACCAGGGCTTGTGCTTAGGCAGAGCTGGGCAAGCAGAGCCAACATGCCCATGGTCCGGAGCTTGGTTTTCCCAAAACCTATGTGACCCTGAGGAGACCCTTTAAGAAATCCTGCCTCGACAAAGAAATGAAGCCGATTGGCATGTATGGGCTCCAGAACAAACATGAGGTCTGGGGGGACAGATTTACTCAGGCCAATATCCTCAAGGCTGCTAGGAGCTGCTGCTGCTTGACGAGAAGGACCCATTGTGTCACCCCATCCTGCGCCGACCTGTCTGCATGGGGTGCTGGATGAGGGAACTGGATTATATCCTGGGCCTGAAGATCCAGGGTTTCTTCAAGAGGCACCTACAGATTCAGGCTTTCGAGCTGGGCTTGGCCAAGTCCATCCATCACTCCCCATGCTGATCTGCTGGCACCATGTCAAGGTCACAAGTGGGTGGTGAACATGCCCACCTACATCGTCCTCCTGGACTCCCAGGAGTGCACAGACTTCTTCCTCTGCTCTCCATACCGGAGTGGCCACCAGACCGGGTGAAGAGGAAGACCACCAAGAAGAGCCAGGGTGGGGCTGGAGCCGAGAGGAGGAGGATCGAGCCCACCCATCCCCTCCTTGGCTGGTGGATTGTCTAGTTTTCCAGTCATATGATAAAATAGGGCTAACCCTTAAAAAAAACCCTGAAAAACAAAGAGATTGTTCCTCTTAAAACGCTCTTCATATCTGTTCAAGGATGAAAAGCATCCTTATCTCTTAAGCAGTTGGTGTCTACTATAAATGTACAGAAAATCCAGATCCAAAGTCCAAAGTCATCATAATTAGTAACTGCCACTGTTTTCCAGTGACAATGGCAAATTCTTCTCTGGGCCCCCCTCACAGTGGCACATGCGCACCACAGAGGCCATGAACCTCGCGATGCTCTGACCCAGCATGGCAATGTTGGAAGAGGAAGGAACGGCAGTACCACCCCAAGTCCTCCTGTTTTCACCACCCTGTCCCCTCGTGTGCAAGGACCGAAAAGCCAACCCCTATTCTAGATAGTCTTGGAGAGTCTCTCTAGTTTTAAGATGTGAAAGGTCAGGTCTTCCCTATTGCTGTCAGTGTCTGTTACTCCTCCGCACCACTCCAGTGCATTGCCTCAGTCAACAATGCCATTGTAAGAATCACTATGGCTTTGGGGTGCCTATGGACCAAACATTTTTTGTACTTTATTCATTCCTCCCACAAGCCTATTAGGTGGGTAATTGCTATGGTCTGAATGTTTATGTCCCCTATCCAAATTTATATGCTGAAATCCTACCCCTCAAGGTGATGGTATGAGGAGGTGGAGCTTTTGGGAGGTGATTAGGTCATGAGGATGGATTTAGTGCCCTTACAGAAGAGACCCCATGCCCAGAGCAGTGGCTCATACCTGTAATCCTGGCACTTGGGGAGGCCCAGGCAGGAGGATTGCTTGAGCCCAGGAGTTTGAGTTTGCTGTGAATTTTGATGACGCCACTGCACTCTAGCCCGGGCAACAGAGCAAGACCCTGTCTCCAAAAGAAAACAAACACAAAAACAAAAAGAGAGACCCCGGAGAGCTTGCTTGGCTCTTCTGCCATGTGAGGACACAGTCAGAAGGCACCATCTATGAACCAGAAAGCCCTCACCAGACACTGGATCTGCCAGCACCTTGATCCTGGACTTCCTGGCCTCTAGAACTGTGAGATTTAAATTTCTCTTATTTATAAGTGACTCAGTTTATGGTATTGTACTATAGCAGCCGGAACAAATTAAGACAGTACTATTATACTCCTCATTTTATATCAGATAGAATTAAGGTTAGGGAAGTTCCCCAATAGGTCGAAGGACACAGAGTCGGTGATTGCAGAATGCAGACCAGTATCGCTCCAAAACCTTTGCTATATTTCTCCATCTTACGTTTTGTAGATTAAAGGTTGTTTTTTTTTTAGTGTGAGTCTCACAAAGACAGATTTAACTTTCATTTTATATTTTCCCACAAAAGATCTCTTTTAGCACAGCAGAGAATCCAATTGTTTTGACAGAGGAAAAAAAACCCCTTAAATATACTAAAAGATTAAGCCACAAAAATTCCACATAGACTATTTTTAAATTATAAATACCTCAAGCGATTAGTTGCCATTTTAAAATGCTGTCTCTCAAGATGCAAAATCAGCAAAAAACCAAGTTGATGCCCTCGAAGAACTTGTCATCTGTTTGGTAAGACATGTAGAAGAGGCCGGGCGCGGTGGCTCACGCCTGTAATCCTAGCTCTCTGGGAGGCCGAGGTGGGCGGATTGTTTGAGCTCAGGAGTTCGAGACCAGCCTGAGCAAGAGCGAGACCCTGTCTCTACTAAAATTAGAAAGAAATTAATTGGACAACTAAAAATACATAGAAAAAATTAGCCGGGCATGGTGGCGCATGCCTGTAGTCCCAGCTACTTGGGAGGCTGAGGCAGGAGGATCCCTTGAGCCCAGGAGTTTGAGGTTGCTGTGAGCTAGGATGACGCCACGGCACTCTAGCCCGGGCAAAAGAGTGAGACTCTGTCTCAAAAAAAAAAAAAAAAAAGACATATAGAAAATTAGTTAACAAAAATACAGTTCCAGATTAATTTGAGTAGAAGTGTTTTAAATCCCCCTTCACTTACTACGGTTGCCAACACATTCCCTCAGCACCACACGGCACTTTGAGTGCCTCTGGGGAGCAGGACACGTGGGTACTATATCAATTTCCTTTGGCTACAGTAGCAAATTCCCACAAATGTTTTGATCACTTAAAACAACACACCTTTATTATCTTATAGTTCTGGGGCTCAGAAGTCCAAAATCAGGCTCAGTGAGCTGAAGTCAAGGTGTTGGCCAAGCTATGTCCTTCAGAGGGTCTGAGGGAAAGTCTGTTTTCTTGCCTTCCTCAGCTTCTAGAGGCTGCCAGCATTCCTTGGCTTTCTTCTTGGTGTCACTCCAATCTCTTGTTTCTGTCATCACTGCTACGATTTGAATATTTGTCCCCTCCAAACCTCATGTTAAGATCTGACCCCCAATGTGGGAGGTAGGGCCTAATGGGAGATGTTTGGGTCATGGGGGCAGATCCCTCATGAATAGATTAACCTCCTCCCTTGGTGTGAGTGCATTCTTGCTCTATTAGTTCCCATGAGAGCTGGTTGTGAAAAAGAGACTGGCACCTCCCCTCTTTCTCTCTCTTGCTTCCTCTCTTGCTGAGGGATCTCTACACAGGCCAGCTCCCCTTTACTTTCTGCCATGAGTAGAAGAAACCTGAGGCTCTGGCCAGATGCAGGTGCCCAATCATGAACACCTAGGAGCTTGCTAGAAATAGCACTTTCAGGCCTCAGCCCAGACCCACTGAATCAGAATCAGCTACTTAATAAAATCCCAGGTAATTTACTTGCACATTAACCTACGAGAACAGTTATGTTATAGAGAGCAGTTGTCCCAAACTGTACCAAAGAGTTAATATGGTAGGTAGAAAACATAATGACAGCTGAGTTTATTAAGCATCTTTCATGTGCCAAGCAAACTACCAAGTGCTTTGCAAACCTTGCTTTATTACTTAATACTCAAACATCTTAGTCTTGTGCAATAGAGGTGGTCTTTATTCTCAATGATGAAACGATATTCTCTGCTGTCTGTGTTCTCTTTGGTTGGTGTAAAGAATACATTAGTGTCTCAAAAATCTCAAATAATTGCTTTTTGAAATTCAATATGTAAAATATTTTGACATAGTATTTCTTTTCTCCCTTCATTCCCTGAGTTGCAAACCCTTATAGGTGGGAAGATCTCAGACTCCTTGATACTTTCAACCTATGAGAAAACAGGGGCAACTCAAAAGCACTCTGGTTAGGACAGGAGTTAAAAAAATAAAATTAGCAAAAAATATACACTATTAAGTGGAAAATCTTGGAAAGTTTAGAGTAAATTCTGGGTACTCCTACAGAGCTACATGCCTCAGCAGTTTATGCAAAAAGAGAGGGCCCATTCTTTCCCAAGCAACCATTCTGACAGTCTTCCCTTTCCTTGTCCAAACAGGAAAAGATGAAAGTCATTGTACCTTCTTTCTCCTCCCCGAGCTCAGTGCTCAGCCCACAATGAACAGGGTGGAGGAATAAGGGCAGTAACCCACACACTGGGCACCAGTGGGCCACCGTGAGCATGCCCATGCCTCCCTTAATAGTTGGTTTGCAGTAGGCCTCCTGTGCTGACTAAGCTCCTTTGAACGAGAAGAGTCAGTGGTCTCCACCCACTTGCACACACAGGGTCCTAAAATTGCCCAAGAGTCAGTGGTCTCCACCCACTTGCACACACAGGGTCCTAAAATTGCCAGGCTGGGTGTTCGCTGTCACTGTGCTTAACCCCAGAACTAAACCTAATTGTGATGAGGATGGGGGCTGAGCGAAAAGGAGGGGTTGGGGGGACATTCCTTTCCCTCAGGCTTTCACAGTGCACATTTTGTATTCCAGAATCAGAAATCCGAGCGTAGGAAGAAGTGGGTTAGCCGTGGAGAAAGGAAAATGAGGATTATGGTTCTTTGAAAAGAGCTGGAAGCCAAAAAATCAGACTGTGTTTACTTACCAACCAGGATCACTGGGATCTTTGCCAGCTTCCAATACAGCCTTAAAAGTATCTGTAATCCAAGAAAAAGTTCCTGCAAAGCAAGGGATCTTTCCTGCCTTTACTCTGTGCTGCTGGAACCCTTGCAGGCAGTGGAGTGTATATCTAATCAGTCTATTAAAAAATACTTTTGAAGTTCTATATATGTTATTAATATTTAGTGTTGTTTTTCCATTATTTAAAATTTTTCCTAAATGTTAGCATAGTATACATATTCTGAAACTTTCTATTTGATGACTCAATATTATGTTTAGACATTTATATTTATATTTGATATATATTTATAAATTATATATATTTCATCCGTTTTAACTGCTGTATGGTATTCTAATTTATGAATATGTCACTTTTTTTATTTGTTCCTCTGTTAAGGAGCATCTAGATTGTTCTAATTTTTTACTATTAAAAATCTTATATAAATAACCTTATATTTTCTCTTTGAGCACAGATGGAATATTTTTTCTGGGATTTATACCTAGAAATTTTGCAATCTATCTTAACTTTTTTTCTCTAAAGAGAAAACACAAATATCTGCCTAGTGCATGGAATGGCTGGGAAGAATAAGTATCCTTGTAAGTATAAAATCGCCTTGTCAATTGTGACACGTACAAATATACGGCATCATTCACAGCTTAGTATAGCGATCTTTGTAATCTGGGTTACTGGAGCTCTCTGACAAGATATGTTTTACAGGACTATCGACTTTCTTCCAATGATAACATCTTTACCATCACAGAATAAAATTTCTAAAAATCAGCTCTAAAATAAAATTGAGATACGAAGATTACACGATAGGTTGTTTGTTTTATCTAACAAGATCTCAAGGATATGGATGCACATTGCCTCAGGTTGGAATCTCCAGAAGTAGACACTGAGATGGAATTTGGGGTATGATGTGTTTATTAGGGATCAGCAGCTATAAAAGGATGGGGGAAAAGGCAGGATTAGGTAGAAGAAGAAGTTGAACTGTGATTTAAGCCCCTGCAAAGAGTACAGTGTGGTGGAGAGCCCTGAGTGAGCATTGCACATCAGGTCGAAAAGGCTGGCTGGGTCTTTGTAATCCTTCCTTGCGAGGTCAGCAGAGAAAAGGTGCAAATTCAGGCAAAGTGGTTTTTTGCAGCTGTGGCAGCTCTGAAAAAAACAACATCTAGGGGCTGTTTGTTGACCCCTTTCCCTGTGGCTGGGCAGCATGTCCATCCTTCTCTGAAGGGAGGTCTTGGGACCACCTTCCCCCTCCTACGTAGTATCTGCATGGCTACCACAATCCATCCCTGATGCTGCTGGGTCCTTTCTCTCTGGACATTTAGAAAGCAGCTGCTCCAGGATCCCCATAGGCCTCTTTTCTATGGATACACTTTCTGAGGGACAAACTATTGTCCCCACCTCTGCAGTTGGTCTTAGGGCCATAGTTGACCCACATCATTTTCCTCCTTCGCTATCTACTCTAGATTCCCCTCACCCTCGGCTACGCTTCTTCTGGCCTTGGAGTCTCCCCTGGTGGCTTGATCTAAGGTCTCCCATTTCTGACACCAAATCTGTTAAAAGAAAAACTTTAGACAGATTAATAGAGTTTATTTTGAACAAACAATGATTCATGACTCAGGTAGCACTCAGATCAAAAGAGATTCACAATGCTTCACCGCAGCACAGCAAGATTTTACGTGGAGGGAAGGCAAAGAAAATGTACTTGATTGGTTTGGAGTATAAAGACCCTAGTTAGAGGTTAGTTGATAGTTTCTGATTGGTAAAGGCTCTAGTTTCACTTTATTCTTTAAATTGGGCTCTGGTCACTTACATAAAAAGGTAAAACATTGGCACTGTTTCTGTCTAATGCCCTCCATCTTAGGACATTTTTAAACAATAAATAATAATAGTGTACTAAATAAATATTAGTTTTAATGTTGTTTTTCATTTCCTCTATACATCTGTAACTGACATAAGACAGTTTTTAATATTTTGACAAAGATCTTTAAAAGTTGCAGAATAATCATCATTCTTCCCACTGATTATTAAGATTGCTTTGCATGTAGCACTAATCACATTCGCCAAGATATGGAATCAACCTAAGTGTCTATCAGTGCATAAATGGATAAAGAAAATGTGGTCTATATTAATAAATACAACAGAATATAATTCAGCCTTAAAAAAGAAGGAAAGTGGCCGGGCACAGTGGCTCACGCCTATAATCCTAGACTCTGGGAGGCCGAGGCAGGAGGATCGCTCGAGGTCAGGAGTTCAAGACCAGCCTGAGCAAGAGCGAGACCTTGTCTCTACTAAAAATAGAAAGAAATTAGCTGAACAACTAAAAATATATAGAAAAAATTAGCTGGGCATGGTGGTGCATGCCTGTAGTCTCAGCTACTTGGGAGGCTGAAGCAGAAGGATTGCTTAAGCCCAGGAGTTTGAGGTTGCTGTGAGCTAGGCTGATGCCACAGCACTCTAGCCCGGGCAACAGAGTGAGACTCTGTTTCAAAAAAAGAGAAGGAAATCCTGTCGTTTGTGACAACATGGATGAACCTGGAGGACATTATGCTACATGAAATAAGCCAGGCACAGAAAGAGAAATGCACATAAGTCACTTATATGTGGATTCTAAAACAGTTGAATTCACAGAAGCAGAGAGTGTAATGGTGGTTAACACAGTCTGGGGGGAAGAAGTTAGATCGGGGAGATGCTGATCAAAGGATACAAAATTTTAGTTAGACAGAAGGAATAAGTTCAGGAGATCTATTGTACAATATGGTGACTATAGTTAATGCTGATGTATTCTCGAGCATTGCTAAGAGAGTAGATTTTATTTTATTTTTATTTATTTTTATTTTATTTTTGAGACAGGGTCTTACTCTGTTGCCCAGCCTGGAGTACAGTGGTACAATCACAGCTCACTGCAGCCTCAAACTCCTGGACTCAAGCGGTCCTCCTGCCTCAGTCTCCCGAGTAGCTAAGACTACAGGTGTGCACCACTGTGCCCTGCTAATATATATATATATTCTTTTTTTTTTTAGATGTAGGGTTTCACTATGTTGTCCAGACCAGAAGAGTAGATTTTAAATGTTCCCACTATAAAAGAAATAAGTATGTGAGGCAGTATATATGTTAGCTTGATTTAGACATTCCGCAATGTGTACATATATGAAAACATGATGTTGTACGCCATAAATATAATAATTTTTATTTGTCAATTAAAAATAAATTTTTAAAACTTGCATTTAAAAAAAGATTGTTTTTGTATGGTTTGAGGTTGCACAGTCATTTTTACTATCCCGCACTACAATGCAAGGCGAGGACTGCCTTATGTGCCGTTGGAAGTATATGTGGCCTCCATCTCTGTCACCATGGTCACTCTATTCATGAGCTCATCGTGCCAGTCCTATGGCAGCCAATGGCTTAGGAAGATCAGAGTCTGAGATGTTAAAGTCTTTGAAGACATCCACCATGTCTCCATTCCATGTTAGGGTTAAATGTTTTCTAACCTGGGCCCTGACATTAGCGTGGATTGTTTTGAAGTTCAGCCACTTGGACTGTTAGTTCTGTTTTTCCTTTGCTACCATTGCAGGCTTGACGGAGCTTTGTATGCATCTAACAAGCCTTCTGGTTTTCCACACCTGGATTTCATACCTGGCTTTAACCCTCAACTGCTCCTTAACTTTCTGTGGAGCATCAGTGGCACTTAGCAATAGCCATTCAAGCCCACTATCCTTCTATCTCCCTTTTCCTTCAAAGTCTCAAATGCCTGATACATTGCCCCTCTAGTGCATTGACTCTCATTGGTACACACTTTCAATTCACCCCAGTGAAAGATTTAACAATCGAATGGCCACCTGTGCTAACTGTGTCTGGTCTCTACCTGCCACCAGTATTGGGGTCCTTATGGCGAGCTCTGTGATATGTGATCTACTCCAAACCACCTTATTGCCTCCTTTCTCGGGCTGTTCCCAGCATCAACTGTTTCAGGTTAGAGTCACCGGAAGTTTGGGTTGCAAGATAGCTATTTGAGATCAACACCTGTAAAAGGATTGTGCTGAGGAAGAAGTTAGCTTCCTCTGCACAATGTTGCCCCAACAAAGCCTTTGGCAACCCAGCAGGAAAACCTGGAGCAAGTATTGCTTGTCAGAGTTCCCCCAGTTAGGCCCAAATGGCTGTGCCTTTACCCTCACTTCCTTCAGTCACTGGCTTCAGGCTGTCCTGAGCATGACCTCCAAAGGGCATGAGCTCAGATGAAGCAGCTCCTGGGCTGAGGCTGACCTTGAAGGAGCTGACAGCTGAAGGCAATTTGCTGACCACACTCCTCACAGCTGGGCAGCACGCCCTCGTTAAAGGACAATTTGGGTAACACATCTTTGTGTCTACCATATTTTGGGGGGGTCACCCTCCTCACACCCAGCTCTGCCTCAAATAGCAAAAGTGCATTCCAGTTGCAAACCAACAGCAGAATACCCTGAAACTAGAGTACAAGTCTAACAGCACAAATCTCATCCTGAGCAGAAAAAAAGGGTCATTTATTCACACATTTTTTGAAGAAAAAAATGTGCTATTTCTTTATTGCAACATGGATACTCACAAAGAATACTCATTTCTATTCCATTCTTTTAGGTCTTCTAGAAAAAAATCTTGAATGATTTTTTCCTTTCCAGTATCACTGGGAAAGTGGAGTCATCTAGTAAACCCTGTTACTAATATACAGTTAAATTGTACAAAATTAAACACATCTCACATGACTGTCTTGGGTTCCCTCCGAAGAGCTGAATCACATATACAAAAGCAAACTCCCCTGGAAGAATAACAGAAACATGGAAAATGAGAGGAAGTCTCACTGTTAGAGACACAGCAGGAAGGGAGCTTGGAGGTTAGCTATGACCTGAATTCCTAATGTGCTGCAATAATAAAATGATTTCAGTCCACTCATGAGTGTTCAGTTAGCATCTTCATTGTTGCCTCTAACGTTCCACAGGTCCTGAGGGTTCGCTGAGGACTGCAGGGACTAAATGACTCCCCCAAGGGCATGTTGCTCGTTTCTGGCAAAACTGTGGCCGAAGCCTAGCCCTCCTGATTCATAGCATGGAGCATGTTTCCCTCTTCAGGTTGCTTTCACTTTGGCGGTAAATGGTCTGTTTGGTATACATACAGATAGAAAACAAAGCAAAATGGCGGCTTTGCTTCTTTTTTTATTTTCCTATTATCATTGTCTTTATTCCAAAACAGATTAATTATAGATTTCAACTTTTCAAACGCAACATCTGGGTAAGTTAGGAATATTCACAGCACCTCGCTAGGGCACCATGCCAAAGAAAGAGACTATCTGGGCTCACAGGTATCTGCTCTGTGTTGGGGAAATTAAAAAAAAACAAGCAAAAGTATAACCATAATCTCGACTTTTTTCTTTTTAAATAAAGTTTGTTTAGTTACTCTTTTCACACTGTGAATTGTTCTTGACTCCTTTTCACAACATTTCAGTTTTCAGAATTTCCATCCTTCTCCTGGAACTAATGTGCTGTTCTTTTAACTGCCTGCAGGGCCAGCATCTGATTGCCAGTCAGAAACGTCACACTGCCCGACTTTGCTTCTTTTTATGATGCTTCTCCAATTTCAAGATCACTGTGTCAGATGCTGTCAGTGCGCACTAGCTCTGAGTGTACTTTCCTCCCACGGCCACACCTTCTCCGCCAGGCCCACATCACCTGTGGTCATAAGATGTGTCTGGGGGTTAGCGCTCTCCCCAGCCCCCAGGGGCAGCCCTTAATCAATGACTGGTGGGTATGGGGATATACATATTCCTATTCCCTTTCCTCTGAGGGGACAACTCTGAGATCTACCCTGTCCCAAGCCAATTCTGCTTGCTATCACCCCCTTCCCTTGGCCTCTTCCTCTTTCTGCTCCATTTCCTTATTCCTCTAATGATTTTTCCTGGGAACACTACCTAATAAATCATTTTCACATGAATTCTTGCCTTAAATCTGCTTCTGAAGAATCCAAGTGAAAAAACCACCAACTCCGAATTTATTATTATTACAACCACCCTCTTTCTTTTCTTTTCTTTTCTTTTTTTAATTGATGTATTATAGTTGTACATATTTGGGTGGGTATATATGAGATTTTAATACCTGTATAAAATGGGTAATGATCAAATCAGGGTAATTGGGATATCAATGACTTCAAACATTTATCTTTTCTTTGCATTAGGAATATTATAATTTTTGTCTTCTATTTTGAAATATACAATAAATTATTGTTAACTATAATTTCCCGACTGTACCATCAAACACTAAAACTTATTCCTCCCATCTAACTGTATTTTACTGCCGATTTCTCAATTTCTCTTCATCCCCGGCTCCCTCCTTCCCTTCCCAGATGCTGGTAACCATCATTCTACTCTCTACCTCCATGAGATTCACTTTTTTAGCCCCCACATATGAGTGAGAATATTTGTCTTTCTGTGCCTGGCTTATTTCACTTAACATAATGACCTCCATTTCCATCCATGTTGCTGTAAATGGCAGGATTTTATTCTTTTTCATGGCTGCATAGTATTTCATTGCATGTATATATGATATTTTCTTTATCCGTTCATCTGTTGATGGACGTTTACATTGATTCCGTGTCTTGGCTATTGTGAATAGTGCTGCAATAAACATGGGAGTGCAGATATCTCTTCGATACACTGATTTCGTTTCTTTTGAATAAATACCCACAAGTGCGATTGCTGGATCATACAGTGGTTCTATTTTTAGTTTTGAGGAACCTCCCTACTTTTCCCCACAGTGGCTGTACTACCTCACATTCCCACCAACAGTGTGTGAGCATTCCCCTTTCTGATGACCACCCTTTCCTGAGCACCTGCTGTACGGATCTGGGCATCAGGAAACTTTGGTTAAAATCCTGGATCCACTACTGACTCACTATTTGACTTTGGATGTTATCGAGCCTCTTGTATATAAGTTTCCTTGTAAAACGTGGAAAGTAATATCTCTCAAGCATAGTAAATGCCTGTTTTTATGTGAGTGTGTGTGGAGGGCTTGGCGCTCCACTAGGCAGGAGGGCCGGGTTGGTGCCTTGGCATGCAATGAGGCTGCAGCAAAATAACTTGCTGAAGTGTCTATCACTGACACCTGTGATCATGGAGTAAAAAAATTATATTCCAAACTTTGCTGATCACTGGGGCGAGAGAAATAGCATTTTCCTGCATCCCTCTATCCCTAATGGGACTTGAGCACTGAAGTGTTTTATAAACATTCGTTTGCTGATTGGTGACTACAGCCGGGTGAGCTCCCAGAGGAGACAGGAGCATTCTAGGGAATTGGGGAGGGGCGGTGGGGAGAAGAGGAAGAAGGCACTGAAGGGGAGGGAGTAGAACAGACACAAATGGAAGCATCAAGCCTGGTATGTGGAGGGAAAAAGGGACCTGGTCCACTGAGGTCCTTTGGAGCAGCAGAAGATTCCAGAAAAGGAGGATAGTGATGGGGGTGGGATGGCCTGGAGGCATAATTGGAATAGGTGAAACTGGATGGGGACACAAGAGCACCCAAGAAAGAGAAGCTTTTCCATCTCTTATTGTTACTAATTGCCAGGCAAAGTGGGCGGTAAGGGTCAGAGACTTATGGCTGAAAAACCCACAACACAGAGCTTGCACTGGCAAGCCACAATGCCTGGAATTCCCACAATTAATCAAGCCATTTGATCTTTAAGGCAAGGTGTCTTAACGTGGGGTCCAAAGACCTTGAATTCAGGGGGTTTGTGAACTTGCACAGGGAAGAAATTATGTCTTTATTTTTATCATCATCGAACTGAAATTTTAATTATGAATGCAGTCAACAAATGTTAGCACTTCCTAAAACCTTGTCACCAATAGAAATCATAGTTATTTTCATATAACCATACAGTTGCTATGTATATTTCAAAATATTTATACTTGTCATATTTTGAAATTAAGAAAACAAGTAGACCTGACTCAAGATCTTGCTTTTAATGTACGAATGAAGAATTTATATTATGATTTCACATTTTCCAACATATTTTTTTTTGAGACAGAGTCTCACTCTTTTGCCCGGGCTAGAGTGAGTGCCGTGGCGTCATTCCAGCTCACAGCAACCTCAGACTTCTGGGCTCAAGCGATCCTCCTGCCTCAGCCTCCCGAGTAGCTGGGACTACAGGCACGCGCCACCATGCCTGGCTACTTTTTTTCTATATATTTTTAGCTGTCCGATTAATTTCTTTCTATTTTTGGTAGAGACGGGGTCTCGCTCTTGCTCAGGCTGGTTTCGAACTCCTGAGCTCAAACAATCCGCCCGCCTCGGCCTCCCAGAGTGCTAGGATTACAGGCGTGAGCCACCCTGCCCGGCCTCCAACATATTTTTGATAGCAATATTTCAATATAATTCGTTTCTTTTTTTCTTTTTTTTTTTTGAGACAGAGTCTCACTCTGTTGCCCTGAGTAGAGTGCCACGTGATATTAGTCTAGCTCACAGCAACCTCAAACTCCTGGGCTCAAGCGATCCTCCTGCCTCAGCCTCCTGAGTAGCTGGGACTATAGGCGCACGCCTCCACACCCAGATAATTTTTTTATTTTTAGTAGAGATGGAGTCTCGCTCTTGCTCAGGCTGGTCTGGAACTCCTGAGCTCAAAGTGATCCTCCCGCCTGGGCCTCCCAGAGTGCTAAGATTATAGGCGTGAGCCACCTCGCCCAGCCAGTCTCCTTTTTCATGCATTTAAAACCATCATTCTGCAAAGGACTCATGGAAGTAAAAAAATGATTAAGGCGTTGAAGTTCACAGATATAAGCTCATGTGAGTAATAGTTTTCCTTTAGCACTCTATAGGATGAACTTCATCCCCTTGTGACCTGGAAGAAAGCGTCCAACACAAAAGGTGAATTGTGATGAGGGAAAGAGAAGGTGAAGATCCCGTGTGGATGACGGAGCTACGCGTTGGCACCATGCGCGAGGAATCTTCAGCACCCTGGAAGAATATGCTTCAGAAAGAGAAAGGCAGAAGATCTGGTACCAAAACACAACAAACAAACAAACAGAAAACAGCCTTCTTTCTGCAAAGTGACTATGGATTGAGGATTGAATCAGACAAAAGCTGGGTGTTTGTAAAAAAAATACAAATTCCCAAGCCTAGGGTAGAACGTGGGAATCTGTCTTTTCAACAAGCACCCCTGTGATTTGTGGATAAAGCCCAAGTAGGGAATCTTGTCCATATACGAATGACGGGGTAGAAGAAAATGCTGTAGTTTTCCAGGGAACAACTCAGCTGTCCCTGACATGCTAATTTGTACCTGAATTCCTAAGAAATGGAAATTGCAGTTCCTGCTAGGTGATAACACAGTCCCCTACTGGGGCAGGTGGACCTTCCACCCCCAGGAATTTTAATTCCTGTGTCATTCATGAATACATGGTGCCATATTTTTCAAAGCCCCAGGTTAGGTCTTTTCCTTGGACTAGATGAATCTTTTTAAATAGGTATAAGTTCTAATTATATTTCCTGTCCCTGTTTTATAAAGAGTGACATATTTACTTATTAGCTGATACTTATTATGTAAATCACAACATTCTAACATTAGTATAATTGAATACAGTTTTTCAGGGTTTCTTTTATAGAAGCTCTGAGGAGTAAATCCACAGACTGGTTCAAAGAGAGATTTAAATTGCTAATTTGCCAGCCCTGGAATGTGAGGAAAGATTGTCACAGATTTAGCACGAAAGCTGTGTATTTAACATTCCTATGTAATAACTGTCTCTTAAATTGCATTTTGGTTTGAGAAACAGCAAGAGCAAATTCAGCACTATGGGGAAACTTTCTTGTTAATTTTAAAGGGAATGAGAATTTTTGAAGAGCCTCTGCCACCAGGAAAGAGCCTTCTCTTTGGTCTCCCACATGATTTTTTTTACCGTTGATCACGTTGGAAAGAACTTCTTTTTTCCTAATGCTGTCTGAGTTCTGTGTTTTGGTGCCCAGAACAAGGAAGTGAAGGGACACGTAAGAGACACACGTAATAGAAATGTAAAGGACAAAGCATATCACCAGACAATAGATGTAACTGGGAACAAAGACATTTTTATTTGTGTCAGGTTCAGAATGTCGTGCCAGAGGATGCTGGGAGGAACTGGTTGGGTCCCTCCTTCCCCACATCACATCCGGTGCTCATTCTCTTTCAAGTGGCTGCTAGCAAAATGTCAGTATGACAACTCAAAGGCGTAATTAGTGATAATTCAGCCAATTTATGTTGGGCACCTTCCACAAACCCCTGGGTCTGGGCTCAGCCCTTTAGGTACATCGGCTCATTGACTCCTCACAATGACTCCGTTGGGTAGGTTTTATCACCCACGTTTTACAGAAAGGGTTTTACAGTGGCTGGCACAGAGTAAGCACCCAGTGAATGGTAGCTATTGTTTATAATTAATGTTATTACTTTTACGAATGACTTCCATATGAGGTGGTAGGAAAATTTCAGATTTTGACTTGGGCCTTAGACAATAGGTTCAGTTTTAGTAGATGAAGGTAGAAAAGAGAGAAAGAACAATCTAATATAGAGCCCAGGCTGAAGGCAGGAAACTTGAAGGACTGTGTGGGTGACTGGGCGCAAACGCATGCGTGTCTGAATCGAAGGGTTTGTATCCAGGCTTATTTGGAGTCATGCCCAACAAGATAACTTCGAGTCTAATTTTGGAGGCTTGCTAGGCCAGGGAGCTTGGACACGAATTTAAAGGCAGTGGGAACTCACATTAAGGTTTCTGAGTGGGGAGCTGTTCTGGAATTTGCTGGAAGGATTGGGTGGGGGGAGAGGACAGGGAGAGGAATGCATTTTACAGATTGCAGAATTCCAGGTTTAACAGGATAAAGTCAGAGCCTGAACCAGGATATTGGCTGTAAGGACAGAGAGGAAGGGGAATGTGTGAACGAAATTGTGAAAGAGGAGTTGTTAGGACTTGGAGCGAGGTGAAAATTATGAGGAAGATAGAGAAACCAAAGAGGATCCCAAGGTCTTGATCTTGAGAAAGTACTGGAGTACCATTTTCAGAAAAAGGGGATGGTTCTTAGATATAAATTGGTCTGACTGTGAACACATTGATTTCTGTTAGACTGGACCATCTTGGTGAAACCATCTACTAAGCAATTGCAAGTGGAGAATGGCTAACTACTTTATTTTTTTATTTTATTTTATTTTTTTGAGACAGAGTCTCACTGTGTTGCCCGGGCTAGAGTGCCGTGGCGTCCTAGCTCACAGCAACTTCAAACTCCTGGGCTCAAGCGATCCTCCTGCCTCAGCTTCCCGAGTAGCTGGGACTACAGGCATGCGCCACCATACCCGGCTAATTTTTTCTATGTATTTTTAGTTGTCCAATTAATTTCTTTCTAATTTTAGTAGAGACGGGGTCTCGCTCTTGCTCAGGCTGGTTTCGAACTCCTGAGCTCAAACAATCCGCCCGCCTCGGCCTCCCAGAGAGCTAGGATTACAGGCTTGAGCCACCGCGCCCAGCAGGCTAACTACTTTAAACTCCAGCAGAACACAAGAATGGAGGATCCATTCTTTGGAAAGACTCATCCTTGTGGGTAGAGGAGAAAGGGAGCTGTTGAAGGAGAAGGAGGAGAGGTTCAATATGTGGGAGAGAAGCAACATAGAAAGTAGTGTCACATAAGTCAAGAGAAGAGACAGATGCAAGCCAGGGGACGGGGAGTGGTCAAAAGGGAAGAGGGCAGCTTTGGCCACTGGACGTCTATGGGGGTCACTCACCTTCTCCCGACCTCCCTGCTTCTGGATGGTATGTAAGAAGGTACTACTACTACGATGTGTTTTTACAACACTGCACTAATTTTGACACCAAACGTGTGCAATTCCCCCTTCTCCGCCTCCTGCCACCAACCAATTCTCCAACATTGCATAACCCAACTGGGCGTCCTACAATTTAATTCTAACACTAATTACCCAGAGTTAATGCAGACCCCACAGGTTAAGGGCTCATTCCCAAAAGACTGCCCCCACTGGAGATGCCAATCAAAAGTCTGGGCCACCTGTACTTCTAACCAACCAGTTACAAAGTCAGAGGGCTCCCACAACCCCATTTAGTGTTTGATAATTTGCTAGAATGGCTCACAGAATTTGGGAAGGCATGCTGCTTACTATTACTGGTTTATTATAAAGGGTATTATAAAGGATACAAATAAACAGCCAGAAGAAGAAGTACATAAGGTGAGGTTGGGAAGGGTTCTGAGGACAGAAGCTTTTGTCCCTGTGGAGTTTGGGATGTGCCAGCCTCCCAGCACATGGATGTGTTCACCAACCCAGAAGCTCTCAGAACACCCACACCCCTTCATTTAGGGTTTGTATGAAGTTTTCATTATGGCACGATTGATTAAATCATTGACATTGATGATTGACTCAACCTCCAGCCCTTCTCCCCTACCCCAGAGGTTGGGGGTGGGGTTGAAAATTCCAACCCTCTAACCATGCCTTGGCCTTTCTGCCAACGAGCCCCCATCCTGAAGCAATCTAGGGGCCCCCAGCCACCAGTCATCTCATTAGCATAAACTCAAGTATGACTGAAAGGAGGTTATGAGGGATAGATAATAAAAGATGCTTCTCCCACCCCTATCATTCAGAAAATTACAAGGTTTTTAGGAGTTCTGTGCCAGGAACTGGGGATGAATACCAAATATGTATTTCTTAGTATATCACCATATCACAGAAGGTTCTAGAGCCTTAGGAGAAAGAAGGTAGCTCTGTGGAGTAAAGATTGCAGGTCTTGCATGGATATTTTTATTCACAATTCTACACATAAATCTTAACCATGGTCGGTACCAACATCTTTGAAGATGGTGATTCTATCATTTTATTTTCACATCATCGTCAGTATCATCTTGAACCGACATTTACTGAGTCTCAGGACGCTTTGGATGCAAATACAAAAGCAGTCTCAAGCTGGCGTTAACAATAAATTGGGAGTCCTGGGGTAGCACAGATGTTGCAGTTGATTGATTTCCATGTCTCCTCTCTGTTATCCCCAGTAGAAGCCTCATCCTCAGGCAGGCAGCAAGGTGGCTGCGGCAGTGCCAGATCACAACAGAAGCAGGACTTTCTGGGGGAAAAAGAGAGACCACCCTCTCCTGTCACTCTCTCCTAGGAATGGGGAAACTTCAGAGAAGCCTCCCAGCAGATTTCCCCTCGTGGCTCATCTGTCAGAATTAGGTCATGTGCAAATACCTGAAGCAATCACTGGCAAGGGGAATGGTATTGCCTTCACACATTAGAACCATTCTCGACGGTTTCCTCTTAAACACTTGGCTAAACAGATGGGTCTGTGAACAAAACTGTGATTTTGTTAGAAAGGAAGAAGAGGGAACTGGACCCTATGTGGGACCCTGGGTGGAGGGTACCTTTGTTATCAGTCTCTAGGACTACAGAGAAATGTTTACTTAGGATCCCTATCAGAAAGGGCCTTTTAATCTAGTTGCTGGTAGACACACCAAAAAAATGAGAGTTTTTAGTATAGTGCTGGACACACAGTAGGCATCTAAAAATATCCATTGAGGCCGGGCATGGTGGCTCATGCCTGTAATCCTAGCACTCTGGGAGGCCGAGGCGGGAGGATCGCTTGAGCTTAGGAGTTCGAGACCAGTCTGAGCAAGAGTGAGATCCTGTTCTACTAATAATCGAAAAATTAGCCAGGTGTGGTGGCATGCTACTCGGGAGGCCGAGGCAGGAGGATTGCTGGAACCCAGGAGTTTGAGGTTGCAGTGAGCTAGGCTGACGCTACTGCACTCTACTCAGGGCAACAGAGTGAGACTCTGTCTCAAAAAAAAAAAAAAAAAAAAAGAATCCATTGGATGAATGAATACTTACTACTGCACCCTAGATACTAAGTGACTAACACAGCCATGCCACAGAGGTTCAGAAGAATGACCACTCAACAAGCTCTGGAGCAATAATGTATCAAATCTAGTGAGGTCCTATTAAAATGCAGATACCCAGGCCTCAACCTCCAAAACTTAGGTGGCTGGGCCACAGTTATCTGCATTTGTCACAAGAATTTCAGGGGCTTCCACTACAAGTTCCATTGGTGCTAGGGAAGGCAGCAGTAGGGTATGGTTGAGGTAGGTAGGTATAACTTCCCATCCTTCCCAAAATCATTTAATGAATCATCATATTAAAGAGCTAGAGGTTTACCTTATGGTATTTGTAAAGTGATTGCTAAGATCCACAAAACAGTGTTTTGTAGTTCTTATCAAAGAACCACATGTTCAAAGGATTGTGCAACTCTTCCCTTCTGGGCCTAAAGTTATTGACTGATGAAGAAAAGGTGAATTATGTCTTAACGATTAAACAATGTTTCCAAGTTCAAAGGTATTTGTTTTATTTTAGAATACAATTCTATAAAATTATCAGGCTACTTTTTGAAAATGAATGGGAAACATTTGCTCATATTTTCCCTAACACCAATTTATTCCATTGGGTTACTTTATAGTTTATCGTACTTAGTAGACTTATATGTGTAGAGAAATACTATGATTTCTATTATTTCCTCCTTGATTGCAAAATTAATGTTTTCTTTTTCTTTTGTTTTTTGAGACAGAGTCTCACTTTGTTGCCCGGGCTAGAGTGAGTGCCATGGCGTTAGCCTAGCTCACAGCAACCTCAGACTCCTGGGCTCAAGCAATCCTACTGCCTCAGCCTCCCAAGTAGCTGGGACTACAGGCATGCACCACCATGCCCAGCTAATTTTTTCTCTGTATATTTTTAGCTGTCCAATTAATTTCTTTCTATTTTTGGTAGAGACGGGGTCTCGCTCTTGCTCAGGCTGGTCTCGAACTCCTGAGCTCAAACAATCCGCCCGCCTTGGCCTCCCGAGTGCTAGGATTACAGGTGTGAGCCACGGCGCCCGGCCCTTTTTTCTTTTTTTTTAAAGAGACAGAGTCTTGTTCTGTCACCCAGGCTGGAGTACAATGGCACAAGCATAGCTCAGTGCAGCCTCAAACTTCTGAGCTGAAGTGATCCTCTGCTTCAGCCTCCCAAAGTGCTGGGATTACAGATGTGAGCCATAGTGCTCGGCCCTATTTTTCCCCTCTCTTAATTCACTCTTTTACTTCTGGACTATAGTCATTCCCTTTGCTTAGTGTGTGGGTATTTGTGTGTGTCTATTTTATTTTCTCTATGAACCCACTGGCATTGAGAAACCATTTTGGATTGGATATTCTAAAGCCTAGCTGGAGAATGTATTTTATAATCATAATCATAATTAAAACTATATCACAATTATGATTTCAAAGCACTCTCAATTCTATTATCTCAAACCCCAAAACTCATGAGGTGCTAATATTAACACCATTTAACAGGTTATAATCTTGGCATTTTCTCAGGATCATGCAGCTAGTAAATAGTGGAGCCAGGGAAGTTTTTTGTTTACTTGTTTTTATGTAACGGTGGATTCAGAAGGGTCATATCCATGGGATTTAATTTTGAGAGATTATTTTTTAAATGTAGAAGGTTATCTCATATGCTTTTATACAGTATTAGCTATATCTAGATACTCTGTAAGTAAATTGATTCTTCTAGGGTGTTCTTAATGTCAGGGATTGTTTTAGTGCAAACCGGGTATTTAATGATACTTTAGCTTTGAAAAACTAAAGTTAAAAAAGAAGTTTCAGGCCAGGTGTAGTGGCTCATGCTTGTAATCCCCAGCACTTTGGGAGGCCAAGGTGGGAGGATCACTTGAGGTCAGGAGTTCCAGACCAGCCTGGGCAACATAGCAAGACCCATTTCCATTAAAAAAAAAAAGTTTTAAAAGTGTGTGTGTGTTTTAACAGATTATAGGTTGTGATTGTTCCTGCAGCTCTTTATGCACTGCTTGGGTTCAGTTTCTGCACCAACTTTTTTCCTGGGGCTCAGGTCTCTGCTCCCGTGTCTGAGGCCTACACTTTGGAGCAGAGATGTAAGCTGCTAGCTTTCCACGTGGCGATTCCTGATCATCAGCCTTGTGTCTGACTGACCAGCTGCCTCCGTTCTGGTGACCTGGCTACTACCTTTCTGAGACTCCATTCCTTTCCTTGTATTCTAATTCTGTTCATAAAAGTGATCATCATTATGGTTAGTGTTTTGTGGGGACTCACTGGGTGCCAGGTGCTTGCTTAAATGCATTATGTGCACTATCTCATTCAATCCTAATAAGCCCAATGAGGGAGGGTTACAGATGAAAAAATTGTGATTCATACACATTAGCAAGTGGCAGAGCCAGGCCCACCCTACTCATTGCAGGGTCCCTGCCTCCCCACAGTCCTGTGGAGAGAGTGCTTTACAGCCGTCCTTCCCTGTGTTAAATCCATGCTTCCTCTCCACAATCATAAAACTCTCATGTTCCCAGAGAATCAGTTATGCCAAGAATATTTTGTCAGGTGTTAATATCTTATAATTTGTATTAAATACACTCTGTCTACCCCTTTCCCCAAGTGATCTTATAATATTAACTTAACTTTTGGAAGTACATCCCCACTCTGTTTAAGGATCCTTACTCCAGAATCTGGGTCCTGCATCCTGCATACCTTTTGATGCTGTTTCACTCAGGACTAGAATCCTACTGCTGAACTCCAGGCCAGAAGCCAAAATCCTAACGGCTCATGGACCTCACTGAGCACCTGCCAGGACTGCCTGACACTGTGCTCTGCTGACATGACTTACCGTGAGTTGCATCCTCCTCATGTACGCTCATGGCTACGTGACTGCAATACCTGAGGTTTGTTCCTGCATCCTTTGGATACCTGGTTTTATTTATCGGTCTAGTCACTCTAGACTTCTCTCACACTCTGAAGATAACTCTGACCTGTCCAACTCTCCCAACATTCCACTTTTCTCTCATCTTCACCCCTACTAGTGATAGCTTTACTCTCATGGGGCTGGGCCACAGTTATCTGCATTTGTCACAAGAATTTCAGGGGCTTCCACTACAAGTTCCATTGGTGCTAGGGAAGGCAGCAGTAGGGTATGGTTGAGGTAGGTAGGTATAACTTCCCATCCTTCCCAAAATCATTTAATGAATCATCATATTAAAGAGCTAGAGGTTTACCTTATGGTATTTGTAAAGTGATTGCTAAGATCCACAAAACAGTGTTTTGTAGTTCTTATCAAAGAACCACATGTTCAAAGGATTGTGCAACTCTTCCCTTCTGGGCCTAAAGTTATTGACTGATGAAGAAAAGGTGAATTATGTCTTAACGATTAAACAATGTTTCCAAGTTCAAAGGTATTTGTTTTATTTTAGAATACAATTCTATAAAATTATCAGGCTACTTTTTGAAAATGAATGGGAAACATTTGCTCATATTTTCCCTAACACCAATTTATTCCATTGGGTTACTTTATAGTTTATCGTACTTAGTAGACTTGTATGTGTAGAGAAATACTATGATTTCTATTATTTCCTCCTTGATTGCAAAATTAATGTTTTCTTTTTCTTTTGTTTTTTGAGACAGAGTCTCACTTTGTTGCCCGGGCTAGAGTGAGTGCCATGGCGTTAGCCTAGCTCACAGCAACCTTAAACTCCTGGGCTCAAGCAATCCTACTGCCTCAGCCTCCCAAGTAGCTGGGACTACAGGCATGCACCACCATGCCCAGCTAGTTTTTTCTCTGTATATTTTTAGCTGTCCAATTAATTTCTTTCTATTTTTGGTAGAGACGGGGTCTCGCTCTTGCTCAGGCTGGTCTCGAACTCCTGAGCTCAAACAATCCGCCCGCCTTGGCCTCCCCGAGTGCTAGGATTACAGGTGTGAGCCACGGCGCCCGGCCCTTTTTTCTTTTTTTTTAAAGAGACAGAGTCTTGTTCTGTCACCCAGGCTGGAGTACAATGGCACAAGCATAGCTCAGTGCAGCCTCAAACTTCTGAGCTGAAGTGATCCTCTGCTTCAGCCTCCCAAAGTGCTGGGATTACAGATGTGAGCCATAGTGCTCGGCCCTATTTTTCCCCTCTCTTAATTCACTCTTTTACTTCTGGACTATAGTCATTCCCTTTGCTTAGTGTGTGGGTATTTGTGTGTGTCTATTTTATTTTCTCTATGAACCCACTGGCATTGAGAAACCATTTTGGATTGGATATTCTAAAGCCTAGCTGGAGAATGTATTTTATAATCATAATCATAATTAAAACTATATCACAATTATGATTTCAAAGCACTCTCAATTCTATTATCTCAAACCCCAAAACTCATGAGGTGCTAATATTAACACCATTTAACAGGTTATAATCTTGGCATTTTCTCAGGATCATGCAGCTAGTAAATAGTGGAGCCAGGGAAGTTTTTTGTTTACTTGTTTTTATGTAACGGTGGATTCAGAAGGGTCATATCCATGGGATTTAATTTTGAGAGATTATTTTTTAAATGTAGAAGGTTATCTCATATGCTTTTATACAGTATTAGCTATATCTAGATACTCTGTAAGTAAATTGATTCTTCTAGGGTGTTCTTAATGTCAGGGATTGTTTTAGTGCAAACCGGGTATTTAATGATACTTTAGCTTTGAAAAACTAAAGTTAAAAAAGAAGTTTCAGGCCAGGTGTAGTGGCTCATGCTTGTAATCCCCAGCACTTTGGGAGGCCAAGGTGGGAGGATCACTTGAGGTCAGGAGTTCCAGACCAGCCTGGGCAACATAGCAAGACCCATTTCCATTAAAAAAAAAAAGTTTTAAAAGTGTGTGTGTGTTTTAACAGATTATAGGTTGTGATTGTTCCTGCAGCTCTTTATGCACTGCTTGGGTTCAGTTTCTGCACCAACTTTTTTCCTGGGGCTCAGGTCTCTGCTCCCGTGTCTGAGGCCTACACTTTGGAGCAGAGATGTAAGCTGCTAGCTTTCCACGTGGCGATTCCTGATCATCAGCCTTGTGTCTGACTGACCAGCTGCCTCCGTTCTGGTGACCTGGCTACTACCTTTCTGAGACTCCATTCTTTTCCTTGTATTCTAATTCTGTTCATAAAAGTGATCATCATTATGGTTAGTGTTTTGTGGGGACTCACTGGGTGCCAGGTGCTTGCTTAAATGCATTATGTGCACTATCTCATTCAATCCTAATAAGCCCAATGAGGGAGGGTTACAGATGAAAAAATTGTGATTCATACACATTAGCAAGTGGCAGAGCCAGGCCCACCCTACTCATTGCAGGGTCCCTGCCTCCCCACAGTCCTGTGGAGAGAGTGCTTTACAGCCGTCCTTCCCTGTGTTGAATCCATGCTTCCTCTCCACAATCATAAAACTCTCATGTTCCCAGAGAATCAGTTATGCCAAGAATATTTTGTCAGGTGTTAATATCTTATAATTTGTATTAAATACACTCTGTCTACCCCTTTCCCCAAGTGATCTTATAATATTAACTTAACTTTTGGAAGTACATCCCCACTCTGTTTAAGGATCCTTACTCCAGAATCTGGGTCCTGCATCCTGCATACCTTTTGATGCTGTTTCACTCAGGACTAGAATCCTACTGCTGAACTCCAGGCCAGGAGCCAAAATCCTAACGGCTCATGGACCTCACTGAGCACCTGCCAGGACTGCCTGACACTGTGCTCTGCTGACATGACTTACCGTGAGTTGCATCCTCCTCATGTACGCTCATGGCTACGTGACTGCAATACCTGAGGTTTGTTCCTGCATCCTTTGGATACCTGGTTTTATTTATCGGTCTAGTCACTCTAGACTTCTCTCACACTCTGAAGATAACTCTGACCTGTCCAACTCTCCCAACATTCCACTTTTCTCTCATCTTCACCCCTACTAGTGATAGCTTTACTCTCATGGGCCTGCATAGCATGTTCCATTCCCCTTCAATTGAATAAGCAAAGCCTGATTGATATGACCAAGTTCTTTGCAGAAATCAACCTGACCTCCACCTCAAATTCATTCTACACAGTTGCTAAAATAAATTATTAGCTCATTTTAGTTCAGTTCAATTCAATATGTATTTATTGAACAGGAACTTGTTCCATGCCTTCAAGGAGCTTACAGTCATGTGGGGAGTTGGTAGTGGTGGTGGGGTGATTGTCAAAAAGTGTGAAGGCTTTGGGATTTTATCCTGTGCAAGCCAACAAGTTAGTATGCCATACTTTAATGGATGCTGGTATAAGACACAAGTCTCCTGGGACAGAGAAAAAGGATTTTATTATTCATGGCATGGCAGCATGATGATAATCATATTTTCATCAGCTCCCCTTGTCACCAAGTCCCTCAGGGTTGATGTGGATGGACCCGACTGGATGTCTTGACACACAGTGGGTGCATTACAGGAGAGGAACCCTGGGCTTAGGGAACTTGAATCTTTCAGACTAGACATTATAAAAGATTACCTAGACAAATATGCCATACTAATGTAAGATGTTAATAGTGGAAACTGAGTGCATGGTATAAAAGAACTCTCTGCTGGCCGGGCGTGGTGGCTCATGCCTGTAATCCTAGCACTCTGGGAGGCCGAGGTGGGAGGATTGCTTGAGCCCAGGAGTTTGAGGTTGCTGTGAGCTGCTGGGCTGACGCCACGGCACTCTAGCCTAGGCAACAGAGCGAGACTCTGTCTCCAAAAAAAAAAAAAGAACTCTCTGCTATCTTCACAACTTGTCTGTAAATCTCAAACTATTCTAAAACAAATATTTATTTTTTTAAAAAAAGCTAGTCTGTCCTTTGTTCTGGAGGGAGATACCACCTCTATCTTCCAACACTGTTTGTTATACAAACATCCTTGAAAGGAGTCCAGAAGAAAGGCAGAAATGGAAGAAAATGGAGTATTGTCTCCAATAATATCCACCCATGGTTTCTATACTGTCTTGCTTCTGGTGAATTTTCCCATAAATATGCCACTCCACTGGCTACTCTGATTAACCTGACGGAGGCTGGGACCAAGTCTGTTCAATTTGTCACAGGCAGCATCTTATCAAGGCTACTATCAACAGGAGTTCAAGCAGCAGGAGAAAACCATCCTGTACCATTGACCTCAAATATGCCCCTCAGGGTCTAAGAATCAATTCATTGAATAAATACCATAAACCATCAGGGTCTGACTTAAGAAGAGTCAGGGAGAGGCATCACTCCTTAAGTGTCTGAACTGACCTTTTCCCTTGGTCCAAGGCATTAATGTGTGCACGACAAGCTTTATTAACAATTGTACAGACGACTCTGCCTTGGCCCGAAATGCTATTACAGTTGGCCAGTAAGTTGAGGCTAACCTTGGCCTTCTAGGGCCATGGTGGTATCATTGATCACTTCTGCTAAAGTCAGAAACAGATTTTGTACTGCTTTTCCTAATTGGATGACTTCCATTGTAGCAATAACTGGCTGCTGATTATTCATAAATAATGAGTCAGTTATTCTTTTGGGGGAGTTCTTCCAGGCAATCAATAGGAAGCTTCATTTTGGAGAAATCTCCACAGTCATCTGAGAGCTGCATGACCTACTAATGGTGTGCACTTAAAGGTCTCTTATGCTCATACCTAAGGTGCAAGTCACCAGGTTTTGGGGAGAGACTCAAGACAGTACCTGGCTTCCATGCATTCCTGGGGGTGCACATGGCAGTCCTGAAAAGAAAGTGTTGTTTATTTTCAATTGTTGGGACCCCCAAAATGGGACCTACACCATTCAGTGGGCACAGACAGGTCAACAATCCACCAACATGGCCTCCTGTCCAATTGTCAAATCTGAGTTCTCAGGTCACTTTGCATAATCGAGTCCAGTACTCCTTTATGGAGGACCTGCCTATGGGTAGTCAGCCCAAACACTCCTGTTTGTCCATGTCACCAGCCGGGTGACATTTATCCAGCCCATGGAATGAATGAGCAATGGCTATAGAGTAGGGCTGAGGAAGACATCCAGAGGTGTTAACAGGTGTTTTGTGTGGGTGGTGCAGGAGCTGGGGCTATCTCCTGCTGTTGCAGATAGACTTCTTGGTAAGGTTAAGGGGAATGATAATCAAACTGTGGTCACAGCCACCTGGCAGGGGATGGCAGACCCAGCAATGAGTTAAATTTAAGGTGCATGCAACAGTTTAGGAGGATCACACTAAGATGTTTTCCTTCCTGAGGAAGGATCCACGGATGATTCTAAAAGCCACAGATCATTAAGGTCCCACCCTCCCCAACACCTGCTGAGGTCTAAGGCATTACTTCCCCAGGTGCTGTGTGGCTGTTCTCCCTCCACCATCAGAAGATCAATGAGTCCATGATTTCAGTAGCTATAACTTCATCTTTTTTCCAATCATTCCCTACTGGTACCCAGACTTTTCATCTGGAAGAGTCATGTGAGAGGGACAAGGGCATTTTTGTAAACTTACAGCAACTTATTATGACCCCACTTTGGCCCCCAAGGGCCACTGTAGGGGGACTTGGCGAGTAGCGTATTCACCAAGTGGTCATTATTCCTATGATCTTTGTGACTGTTGTTTGATGGAGGTGGGACTACCTATGACTAGTCATTATAAAGTACTAGTCATAACAAAGGATGTCCTTGAAGTTGATTGCCAGAATGACAAGGAAGTGCTTCTGCCTGGAGGACAGTTAGTAACAACCATGGCCCCATTTGGAGTCTTTGAGACTATGTGGCCTGCAACCAACGCCCCCATTCCTCCTCGTTAAGAAGCAGTGAAGCAGAGGACCAGTTACTGCTCAGCAGACCATCTAACTTAGCCTACAAGTGATTCCCAGGGACCACACAATTTGGCTTACTATCAATTCCCATGTTCTTTCCTCAAATTCCATTAATTGGTCTATGAGATCCCCATCCTTTCTCTTCCAGAAAGCTATGTCTCTGATGTATCTCATCCTTGTCATCAACACAATCAAGAACTGGGAAGGGTCTGAGATTGTACCCTATAAATTAGCCTGGCCTCTCACAGTGTCATGGAGGCTGGTAGCAGACACGAGACCCCTGGGTCAGAGACAGAGGACTTTCGTTCACAGCACGGCCAGCAGTGTGAACATCAGCAGAGCATCAGTTCCCCTTGTGTTCCCATAGAGGAATGGCCTGGGCACACAATTGGTTTCATTATAGGAGAGTAACCCTGACTTAGAGAACCCAAACATTTTATACTGTACGTAAGTGTGGCTGTCCATTGCTCCAGAGAGAGATATTATCTCTATTTTCTAATGCTGTTTGCAACCCAAATATCATTGTGTTTGCAATACAAATATTACTGAAAGATAGTCTGGAACAAAGGCATTCAGTGCCTCTAGTCACGAGACATGCAGAAATGTGAGAGAGCCATAAAGAGTTATTTACCAACAATAGTCACATAAATAAAGACATTCAATAAAACAGTAAGAACTGAGATAGAAGCACTCAAAGGACACGTAAGATGAATGTTCATCACTTCTGTTGATAAATATATATTTTTTAAGAGACATGGTCTCACTCTGTTACCCAGGCTGGAGTCCAACGGTGTGATCACAGCTCACTGCAACCTCCAACTCCTGGGTTCAAGCAATTCTCCGTCCTTAGCCTTCCAAGTAGCTGGGTCTACAGGCACGCACCACCATGCCTGGCTAATTTTTAAAATTTTTTGTAGAGATGGGGTCACTATGTTGCCCAGGCTGGTCTTGAACTCCGGGCTTCCGGTGATCCTCCCACCTTGGCCTCCCAAAGTGCTGGGATTACAGGTGTGAGCCACCAACCACATGCGGCCCCTCTACTGATAATTTTTTATCCACACCACCTTCATTCAGTTGCCCTATGTACTATTAACTGTTTTGAAAGATACATATTTGTAAATTCAGGAATTAGGTGTAACAATAAATAGGGGACTAAAGAGATGCTGTTCATAATTATTCAATAGAGTACATCGGGTTTTTTCCTAATTGGATTGATACATTATAACTACTGAATACTTGCTTCCTGTGTTATTGGTTTTAGACTATTCAGCATAAATAAGATGAAAATTAAATAGATTTAGTCCATAGGCAACCACTCTTAGCACAGCACAGTGATTGTTCAAAGTCTTTCCCACTGTGTCATAGAAAGCTGGATTGAACAAATTGGAAAGTAGTAACAAAGGGAACAAAATCCTGAAATGAAGGTGGGAGGGTAGAATTAATTAAAAAAAATTATCTTCCTATTTCTGTGAACATTTGCTGCTCCTAAGAAGATTTCATAACATTTCTAAGGAGATAATGACAAAGATGACAATTTCTATTAGTTCAGGGACCAAGAATACAGGGAACAGAAGAAAGGAAATGACAGGCTTAATTACTCAGATAACACAGTACCTCTTCCCTTCCCCACCCTCTGTCATAAAATGTTTGAAATATAGCCTTTCGTTTGGTTGTGAAATCTATTCAGCTACCACCTATTGAATGCTTACTGTGCACAATGCATATTCAAGACTCTCTGAGTAAAAGGTGATCTTGGTAAGGCTGATAAAATGTAACGTAAATGAAATTAGCTAAATGCCATAAGACTGCCATGAAAATTCAGAGTATGAAGGAGCACGTTGAAGAGACAGTGTGACAAGAGGCTTTAAACTGCAGAGGACATGGGTTCACATTAAGAACATGGACCTAGGAGTCAGACAGACTAGATTCAGAATTCATATCTTCACTTATTAACTTACTGACTGAGACCATGGCACAGGCTGCATATGTGCAAGCTTATGAATAGAAATATTCTCAAAGGGGCCTGGCACTGTAGCTCACACCTATAATCCTAGCACTTTGGAAGGCTAAAGTAGGAGGATCTTTTGAGGCCAGGAATTTGAGACTAACCTGGGCAACACAGCGAGACCCTGTCTCTATAAAAAAAAATTATCTGGGCATGGTAGTACACGCCTGTTGTCCTGGTTACTAGGGAAGCTGAGGAGGGAGGATCGCTTGAGCTCAGGAGTTCCAGGCTGCAGTGAGCTATGATCATGCCACTGCACTCTAGCCTGGGCAACAGAGCAAGACCCTGTCTCTAAAAATAAATAAAATAAACATTTAAAAAAAAAGAAATATGGCCGGGCACTGTGGCACACACCTGTAATCCCAGCACTTTGGGAGGCTGAGGCAGGAAGATTGCCTGAGGCTGAGAGTTTGAGACTAGCCTGAACAAGAGCGAGACCTATCTCTACGAAAAATAGAAAAATTTGCTGAGCGTGGTGTTGTGCACCTGTAGTTACAGCTACTCAGGAGGCTGAGGCAGGAGGATCGCTTGAGCCCAGGAGTTTGAGATTGTAGTGAGCTATGATGACGCCACTGCACTGTAGCCAGGTGGACAGAGCAAGAACCTGTCTCGAAAAAATAATGAGAACATTCCCCATATGTTTTAGCCAGTGGTATTTCTTCTTTTCTCAATTGTACTTTTTGTTCATGTTTCTATTGGGGTCTTTGTATTGTTCTTATCAATTTGTCCAAGCTGTTTTATAATGTAAACTGGATAGCATAAATTTCTACAAAAAATAGTTCAAATAAAGCATATGAACTTAGATTTTATTAAAGGTTTGGGCAGATGGCAAAGGATTTACATAATAGCAATTGAAGCAATCTCAAACAGAGTTCTGAACACTCCCCTTTTTACAAATCCTTTGTCATTTGTCATTCTCTTTTTTCTTTCTTTCTCTTCCCTATGCCTTCCTCCCACCTCTCCACCCCCAATTTCCATTCCTTTCCAATGGAGACTAGTTAGTTATCTTTTTGGTTTCTTTGCCTCTTTTACCCAAGCTCTCAGTTTATCTTCCATCCTACTAGTTTATCAAGGTATTTTCCTAAACAAGGACACTTATTTTCCTAAGGGGAATGCCAGTAACAACTTGCAAGATATCTTTAATATTATATGGGAGTGAAAAAGAGTTATGAATCTTATTGCCCTATTTGTTTCAACTATTGTCCCCCTTTGTTTAATTTAAAAATTTTATTGCTGGTGTGATTCCATCATGTGCAGCTGTTCTCTGGAATGTGGCCATTTAGCTCTGTCCAACTTCTCTCCAACCTAAGAGTGTGCCACCACCCCACTGAAGATTCAAAGGACAAGGATATGAACCTCCTAAGACCCCATAGCTACCTCTTGGTTGTTAACTAAAGGCCAAAAAAGCTTATCATTTTAGGGTGGATAATGGTGAAAATGAGCACCAGTTATCTTTAAGAATGGTTGGCTTAGAGGCCAGTGCAAAGGATAAATTGCACATTGTTGAAGCAGAGGCAATGAATTATGAAGGAGTCCAAACAAAGTAACACTGTCAACTTGAAAATGTCTGTATAGCCAACGGTTTCCCTTGTGGGCTTTGAAATAACATTGCCTGTGGTCTTATGGTTGAACTGTGGTTCAGCACCTCTGCACATTAGTGGACAGCACTTAATAGCTGTGGAGGAATGTGCAGAGTCAGAAGACGAAGAGGAGGAGGAGGATGTGTAACTCTGAAATAGATCTTGAAAGTGATCTGCCCCTGGAAGTCATAGCATTTCTGTAGAAAAAAATAAAACTTGCTGCTGATGAAGATGATGAGGAGAAGGAGGAGGAAGATTTTGATGAAAAGAAAACTGAAGAAAAACTCCAGTGAAGGAATCTACATGAGATACTCTAGCCAAAAATGCATAAAAATAAAACCAAAATAAAAAAGACTCAAAACTATCAACACAAAGATCAAAAGGTTAAGAATCCTGCAAAAAAAAAAAAAAAAACCCAGGAGAAACTCCTAAAATTCCTAGTTCTGTAGAAGACATTAAAGCAAAAATGAAAGCAAGTATAGAAAAAGTGGATTCTCCTCCCAAAGTGAAAGCTAAGTGCAGCAATTATGTGAAGAATTGTTCTGGATAACTGACTAGGAGGCTGTATTCAAGATCTCTGGCAGTGATAACTCAGACAAAGAAAGACAAATATTGCATGTTTTCACTTATAAGTTGGAGCCAAATAATGTGTATACATGAAAGCAGAGTGTGGGATGCTGGACGAGGGAGACTCAAAGGGGAGGAGGGATGAGGGAATCAATGATGGGAGGTTGCTTGGCGGGTACAATGTGTGTTGCTCCAGAGATCGATGCACTGAAAACCCTGACTTCACCACAATGCAATATATCTATGTAACAAAATAGCCACTTGTACCCCATGAATATATACAAATAAAAATTTCAAAAAAAAAATCTCTGGAAGTGGAAGAAGTCTCTTTAAAAAAAGAAACAGTTTGTTAAAAATTTCTGTCTTATTTCATTTTTGTAACAGTTGATATCTGGCTGTCCTTTTTATAATGCAGAGTGAGAACTTCCCTACTGGGTTGGATAAATAATGTCCAGGTTCTATTGCCAAGAATGTATTGTCCAAAATGCCACTTTAGTTTTTAAAGATGGAATTCCACCCTTTGCTTGGTTTTCAGTATGTATGGAATGTTATGACAGGATAATATGATACAGTAGCAGTGGTCAGACAAATGGAAATGGTGGGCAGACAAAAATATACAAGTGAAATAAGCTCACTATTTCAATTAGGTAAAAATAAATGAAATGAAAATTTTATTTTTTTCCCCTTACAAAAGTTGCCAGTGTCTATAGCCATATCACCTTGAACATGCTCGATCTTGTCTGTTCTTGGAAGCTAAGCAGGGTTGGGCTTGGTTAGTACTTGGATGGGAGACTGCCTGCGACTACCGAGTACTGTAGATTTTAAATAAAAAAAAGTTGCCAGGAAAAAAATAAATCTTCTCTATGCATCTTACGAGTACTTTCAGCTTAGATGGTGCTTCCAGATGGGTAGTATTTAGATAGCTGGGAATAGAGAGAAAGGTGTAGCATGCCCATTACATACTTAGAGACCTAGTATGCTCCTATGCACAGTACAGTATAGAAGAGTGAGCTTCCTCTCTCTTTGTGAAAACATATTCTTTTACTATTAGAAACCATTAAAAAGCAATCATTCCCCGCTTATGTTAAATACATTTGCTAGATTTTTAAATGAGATACGCTAGGCCTAATAATAATTAGAGCTAACATTTACTGAGCACACTACTATACTGCCTCCCAAGTATAAGATGGTAATTAAAACATTGGAAAGTGGTGGAAGGTCAGAAGTAGGTGAACTTTGGTTCAGAAATTAAGAATCCGAGATGAGAAGACTGCTTCAGGACCCCACATAACCACAAAGAAACCAACAGGTTTCAAATGCAGACCTTACAATTGCACTGTCCAAAGCTGTTGTCACTAGTCTCATGTGGCTATTTAAATTTTAATTAAGCTGAAATAAATTTTAAAATTCAGTTCCTAAGTCACAGTAGCCATATTTCAAGTGCTCGATAGTGGCTAGTGGGTACCGTATGGTAAGCACACAATAACATTTCCATCTTTTCAGAAACTTTTATTGGACAGCACTGATCTAACAAAAAGCTGCCTTTAGGCTCATTTTGTGATGGCAGATAATGCCTCTGGAATTCCCGACAAGTTTCTAAAACTGTGTTATGGAACTGGTTACTGGAATTGCCTGAACTTCATCCAAAACTGGTGAAAAGCATCAGATTGGGGTCAGTTTGGTTGGTCATTACTTCCTGTCCAACCTAATAAGGCAGCTCTAAGAGATTTTGTAGTGAATTTCTACAGGGACTCACAGCAGAAAAAGCATAGGATAGGTTAGAAAATCTGGGTCCTATAATATACAGTAATAATGGTGACCACTTACCAGGTGTTTCCTAGGTGCCAGGCACTGTGCTAAACACATATTTCATTTAATCCTCACAATATCTCTCTACGGTATGTATTATTACCACCATTTTGCAGGTGAAGAAGCTGAAGTTTAGAAGTGTGAGGTCACACAGGTACCAAGTAGGCGAGCCCAGATTTAACACCAGGTGTGTCTCTTCCCTGGAGCTAAACAACTCTGTGCCCGCTGGTTCTTCATTTTCCTCATCTGTAAATCTAAAAAGATTAAATCAGAAAATCTCAAAATTCTTTACCGTTTCCAAAACTCTATGTTCTAAATCAGAATAATACCACCTATCTTCCCAAGCTAATGAAATATGCAGGGTTCCGAAGAGCAGCTTGCACCTTACTTTTCCCCAAAGGACATGCTTTCCCCCGTCCGCCTCTGTCCCGAAACCTTCCTTGGTTTCCCATCATCTAATGTGGTTTCAACTGCTTATGACGAGTTCTCGGGGCAAGGAGTGATTCGCTCCAGTATGTAACCCTAAGAAGAAAGAGCACATGCCCGGCGCACATTAATGCTCCATGGACATTTATGGAATTAAGCTGAAGTGGACTGCAAGAGAACAGTGAATCAGGTGAAATGCACTATTACGGCTATGACTCGGAAAACCCCGAGTGGAGAAGCCCGTGTAGGAGGCTGGAGACAAACTCTGCCCCGCAGAAGCCTGCACTGGGGTCTCGTTAGGCATGGTGGCGATGACGTTCCCGCGTGGCCGACGAGACGCCGGCCGCCACACTGTGAGCAGCGGCAGACCCCACCCTCCCCGGAGCGGCCCCGGCGGGCCCCGCCTCCCCGACCCCCTTCGCTCCGGAGCCTCCCAGCCCCGCCCCTCTCCCGAGGCCGGTAGCGGCTGCGGCTGCGCAGCGGCGCGCGCGTGGGCGGAGCGGCGCGCGCCACGGTCAGCTGACTGTTCCGGCTGGCACGTGACTTGCTCTGTGGGTGCTGGGGTCGAGGAAGCCGTGAGGCCGGAGCTTAGGTCGGGGAGGGATGGAGCGCTGAGCCGTTAACGTCTGCCAGGCTGTCTGCCTCCGTACCTGTTGCTGCTGCCACTTCCTCGTTTGTCATCTTTCTGGGTCAGTGAACGATGGCTCTCCCGGATGGGGAGTCCTGGCCAGGCCGAAGCTTGCGCTGCGGTCGCCGCCTGGGAGGGATGGGGGCGGGCGCGGGGGCCCAGGCTGTGGCGTTGGAGCTGGAGCTGGCCGGGTAGCTGTGTCTGATTTCTCGGCGCCGCTTCACCGCAACCTGGGCCTAGGTTCCGTCCCTAAGGAAGAGGAAAGAAGGAAAAAGAGAACGAGCCTTGGGGGTGCTCAATGACAGAGGCAGGAAGGAGAGACGCAGCGGTCCGGGACCTTTCTTCTTGGGGAGGGGTCACAATGAATCCACGCCGCCTGATTGAGGGGGATGAAAGGTGACAGAGTGGCCCAGGTGAGGCTCTGGGGTGATGTGTGTGAGGTTACAGCCAGCTCAGGAGCCTTCACTGGTGTACGCGCTTGTGTGGGATTCGGGGGAGGGCAGTTTAAAGGGCCTAGGAGCCCCTCGCTGCAAGCAGGGGATCCTCACGGAGGATGCGTGGTCCTTCTAGGAAGAGGAAGGAACAGGAATTCAGAGAGCTCAACAATTTATTAAAATGGGGGAAGGGCAGGCAAAAAAAAGAAAAAATCCTGAAAGGGAACTTGGGAGATAGTAACATAAGGCAAATTGAATTATCCAAGAAACAGAGGAGTAAAGAGGGAGCTAATATTCTTTTCAGAGGAAAAATCTGGTATGTTAGTGAAAAATGAAATATTTTGTATTGCTCTGGGAGTGGAGGAGTGGGGTGTGCACAGCCTTAGGAGTTTGCACCAATGTTGGGGAGAAAAATCACACACAGGACACGTTAAAGTACTATGAAGTTATATGTAATTATCAGAAAGAGAATGTGAAGTGCTTTGAAAGCGTGGAACAAGGACAGATGTATGAACTGGCACTATGGGAAAACAGCCTGGAGGAAAGAAAAGTGAGTCTTGGCAAGCCTATGGTATTTGAACAGATTGAGAGAAATGGGGATAACTTTATGGGCAGGGAAAGACACAGGATTTGAAAGCCGTAAGATGAAGAGGGAAGAGTGCTTCTGGGGGGAGTCAGAAGTCTAGATTTGTGGTGGATTGCATCAAGAAGTGGGAAATAAAGTTGAGGTCAGGTAACAAGGACTTTTCAATAATATTCGTTTACCTTATTTGTTCAACTAAGATGTATTGAGTGCAAACTATATATCAGGTATTGTGCTGATGCTAGGGTTTAGGAAGTAGGGTCTCTGCCCTCACAGAGCATACGGTCAAGTGGAGGAGATGGATTTTTATAATAATCATGCAAGTGTGAAATGTGCTTTGGAGGAGTAACGAGTGGGGTGAAAGAGTTTACCAGGGCCGTGACCATCATGGAAGATTCAAAGAAGGCATTGTTGAGGATTTAGCTTTTGACCTGAGATCTGAAAAGAGGCTGAAAAGGAAATGTGAAGGTGTGAGTGAAACGACCATTCCAGGCTGAGAGAACAGCATCTGTCAAGGCCCTGAGATATGAGGAGGAATAAAGCTTTTGAGAAGTTGTAGGAGGGCTAGCATGGCTGAAGCCGGAAGGGAATGGTGTGAGAGAGACAAGTAGAGAAAGCTGGGGTCAGGCCCAGCAGGGCATTTATAATATCCTAAAAGCAAAGGGAAGCCAGTGAAGATTACAGGCAGTGGCGTGAGTCAGACTATGGCTTTTAAAAAGACAATTTTGTGGCGCACAGCACATGGAGAGTGGCAGAAGTAAATGAGGGAAGACCGGCGTGTACGTGGGGCGGGGGTGGGGGGGGCATTGTTGTAATCCATTGAAGAATTTGAAGGCAGAATACCTTTTCTCTCCACTGAGGACTTAGGGAGAATGTTTAACTGTATTCATTTCTAGAGAGAATAAGGAGTTGGGGAAGGGAAAGAATGATTAGATTCTGTTTGCACCCTTCACTGAGGGTAGTTGTATCTACCCCCACCCCCAGCAGTCTTGAAGTAAGTGGGAGAGGCTTCTTTGCAAAAATTTGTTTTGGCCTTTTAAATTTATCCTTCTGTAATGCCGTCTATTCAGAATACCTTTTACTGAAATACAGTTGGTTACAGGGATCAATTACTTTTCATATTTATTTTGTTTTCACAGGTCTTTGAAAGACAGTAGATGAAAATGCTATTCATTGTATGGATAGGAACCTATTTAGAATTCTAGACCCTTGGAACTAGAAACAGAGAGGTAAAGTGATTTGTCTAAGTTACTGTGGTGTGACTTCCACAGTTTTCTCACTGCTAATGTATTGTTCCTGCTAACCAACACAGTACTTACCACAGTCACATCTAGAGAGAAGGATAAGTTTTTTGAAATGCGTTGTAATCTTTTTTTTTTTTTTTTTTTTTTTTGAGACAGAGTCTCACTCTTTTGCCCGGGCTAGAGTGAGTGCTGTGGCGTCAGCCTAGCTCACAGCAACCTCAAACTCCTGGGCTTAAGCGATCCTCCTGCCTCAGCCTCCCGAGTAGCTGGGACTACAGGCATGTGCCACCATGCCTGGCTAATTTTTTCTATATGTATTTTTAGTTGTCCGATTAATTTCTTTCTATTTTTAGTAGAGACGGGGTCTTGCACTTGCTCAGGCCGGTCTCGAACTCCTGAGCTCAAACAATCTGCCCGCCTCGGCCTCCCAGAGTGCTAGGATTACAGGTGTGAGCCACCACGCCTGGCCGCGTTGTAATCTTTGATTCAGCACTTTTGATAGACTTTTTCTAGCAGGACAGTTTCAAAGGGATTTGGCAGTGGTGCTCTATGCTTTTGAAACTGATTCTCTATAATCTTGGGTAAAGCTATTCAATTTACAGTTCAGCTAGAGGAGATTATGAGCAAAAAAGGGTGAACTGAAAGTGCTCAGGTTGTCAATCACAGTTCTTTGGCAACAAGTGGGTCTCAAATTGTGCTGAAGACCAAGCCTTAGGGTTGTGTCTCAGAACTACCGGATCTTTTTCTCTTCTGGTATACCTTGCAGGGACTAGATAAAATCTAAAGAAACAGTAGTCAGGATCTCACTGAATGCTGAGAGCTAGGTAGTGTAATTCAGCTTTTAAAACTGGGCAGAAAGTACTCATTTTTTTTATATATTAGTCTTAGGAGCCTCGTGTACATTAGTTTTTACAACTAAAAAGAAACTTCTGGGTGTCAGGAAATGATTCTGTGATTATTTCCATAACTTGTGACATAATTCCATTGCTAAAGAGCAAGACTGGACTGCCAAAATAAACCTTTGCAAAATGGTCTCCCTGTAAGTCCACCAGCCCCTAGGAAATAAGTCTTCCTTCTGAACTTGACTCTGCTTAGGAGTAACTACAGTTTTGACCAAGTACCTCCTACTTAAATGTCGCTCTAGTACATATTCTGATCTATCTGCAGGGTACATCTTTTCACTCTTTCGATGTGGAATTATTTATGATTTTATTTATAAATTAATTCATGTTGGATTTCCAGTTCATCAATGTTTTTAAGACGTAGTAGAAACCATTAGCATAGTGCCCTTGGAAAGGGCTCAGGCAATGAAATGAACCAGGGCAGTCTAAAATTTCCTATTGACACAAGTGATCCTTGGAACCAGAAATTTCAAACTGTATTCTTGATAATGAAACAAAATTCTTTTCCAGCGGGAGATCTAATATTATACCATTTTGCAAATGTGCTATACATTTATTGAGTTCAAAAATGAATGAGGCAGGCAGTGGAGGAGAGCCGCTTTGGTTACACCAGGGGCAAAAAGACAGCATTAACTGTATGTCTAAAGTGAGGGTGTGTGTATGTGTTTGAAAATTAAATCCAAAAATGGTGTTTTATAGAAAGAGGTTAATGTGTCTTTTAAGGTATTTTAAACAGACTGTTAATGAATAGGAAGTTACTTGTAAATTTAGGTAACAGGTGGATTAACTTTACCTTGAAAGGCTTTCTTTTGAATCAGCCTATAATTTAGGGTTTCTGCATGGGTGCTATTGGCATTTTGGACAAGACTATCCCTTGTTTAGCCCCCATCCACTAAATGCTGATTAGTAACCCCCACATTGGGACAACTCAAAATGCTCCCATACATTTCCAGACTCCTGGAGGAGAGGGGTACCGTTCGGTTGCAAAACATGCCTGTGTTGCCGTCATTTGCTTTTTGGTCAAATATTGGATATTGGGGATACAGAGGTTAAGAGTAACATTTTAAGAAATTAACATATAATTCAAGTCATTTAAAATTCAGTTTTTGATGTTTTAATGTAACTTCTTTAGTATAAAACTGCAGAAACTACACTCTAATATTTCTTTGAGGAACTTGTCTTTTGCAGAAACTGCATGAATAACTCAAATAGGTTCCCCTCAGTCCCAATAAAATGTAGTCACTAGCTGTGTGACTTAGGGCAAGTAATTTCGTTAACTGTTCCTTCATCTGCAGGTGGGGGTGGTGATAGTATCTACTTTGAAGAAATTAAGTGCAGAATTGCTTAGCATATAGAAGTGCTTATCACTGGACACAGAACATGGTACATATTCAATAAGCGGTGGTTGTTACCAGTAAAGAGAAACTCATGCTTACTAGAACCATGAACTGGGGAAAATTAACCATTTTAAGTCTTTAAATTGATGAATTTCAGGCTAGAATATATTGTATTAGAGATATCAGCACCTTCTAGCAGAACGCGGTATTGTGGTCCAGTCACTATTCATAAACTACCATCGCAAAAGAAAAGGGAAGTAGTGTCTTGGGAGCCATGAGTGTAGATTCAGGGAATCCCCTGGCATGGAAGGAATTATTTACTCTCTGGGTCACTGCTGAGTTTTCTGTATGGAAAGGGCGTCTCTGGAAGCTGAGAAGGTTCTCATGATTACTTTTAGTAATAAGTGTGCTACAGTGCCTTCCTGCCAATTCAGCCAGTTTTACCAGAAATTACTAGAAATTTTCCATCATTGTATTATGTGTTATTACCTCTCCAAGCCCCCCAAACATATTTCCAGATTTTGTTATAGTTATCCATGTGAAAGTAAGGCTTTGCTTTCATAATTAATTTCTAGCTAGCTGTGGAATAAAAAGATGGTAGTTGCTTAGAAAATACACCTGTTAAAGATTAAATGGCCTTTCATATTTAAATATATTTATGGCATGAAATTCAGGTAGTCTTCAATAGGATTATAGAGCATTTATAAAGTATTGTTTCAATTGAAAACAAAACATACAAAAGTTAAGATTTATTTAACAAAAGGTATATCTTCTGACAGTTTTATAATCTCATTCCATATGAAGCATGGAAGTATTCCTTGCAAGGTAAAATCCTCTTTTTAATTATTGGAAACATTTAAACAAGTTATATTGTGAGCAAGCCCCCCTCACAATCCCAATTAAGATGCTTCTGTGTTGAAGAATAGAATTTTTACATTAAAAAAGGAAACAGTTATTCTTTTTATTTGTATGGTGTTAATAGTTGATTTCTAGGGTAGGATGTGGCAACTGTTTAAAATGAATGGATCAATTTGTTAAAAGTTGATGTGCACATTAGGAAGGCTGTGTGATATTTCACTGATAGATCTAAGGCATGCCGCTGTCTTGTGCTTGTTCAAATGAGCCACGTTAGTAAAGTTAGTATTTTCAAGGACTGAAAAGGAAGTTGTTTTGCATGTAGACCACCTTCCAGTGTTAATTTATTGTGCAATTTAATTAACTGTGAAAGCTGATTGCATTTCAGAGACTACAGTATTGGTTTCTTGAAAGCATTAAAAATCCCTTAAGTGTTGGAGCTCTTAGTGGAGTACTGTACTGTTTTCTGTGGTCGCCCCTATCTTGGGTCAGACCCGTATTTTCCATTCACAGAAGTCGTGCTAGCAGATCTCCTATTCAGGCTTATCACTCCCACCTTTTGCATTGTTGTAATAGTTATTGCTTTATTGTTTTTATTTTATTTTCAAATCAATTGTGGTAGGAAAATAATCCACAGCCTTCAAACTACCAAAAATGGGAGATAAAGTAAATAAACAGTTCCAGAGCTTTGGACCCAGGTTTACCTATCTTTTCTCCTTTCCTTCCACTTTTCCTTCATTCCTTGTTGAAAAAGAATTGTTACTGCTTTTTTTTTTTTTTAAAGCAGCGTACTTACTGCAGTCAGAGGAGACAGAAATGTTTTAAAAATTTGACTAGTGTTTCCCTTGTGCCTTCACTGTATTCTGCTGAGATTTGTTTTCTGTCTTGGCATCTGCGTGGTCTCCTCACCCCTCCTGGCACACACAGACCTACCTGCCCATGTAGACCTACCACCTTACAATCCGGAGTAATCTCCTTGAGGACAGGGACTACATTTTATTTGTTTTGCTTCTCAGAGCCTACCACAGTTCTGGGGACTTAAGCACCTAAAACATTTTGTGAGATGAATGATACAACCCTAAATGGAAAACAATTACAGTCAAATAAGAGATGTGTGACAGTACACAAAATAGATGTCTGCTTTAATGCAGTTAATTACTTGAGTTTAAATGGACATGTGGGTTGAGGAAGAAATAGTTGGGATTATATTCATGAGTTTAGTGTATAGATGGACTTAGTTGGGGAAATTATTTTGTTAAGAGAAGCCTGAGTTGGTATAAATAGGAAGAAAGAGATTTCGTGTAAAATGGACTGAGCAGAGGGGGAGTAGGAAAGAGAACAAAGGGCAAGCCTGAAGCCAAGATGGGTAAAGCGAGTTCAGGAGGATTGTGAGGATAAGGTGGGAAAACCCAGACAAGGACACCAGTAGTGATGACTATGACAAGTGGCAGATTTGAGCTTTATTTCAATAAAGAAGCAGGACTAGGGGCACATGCTTTTTGTGAGTTATTTAGCCTTCTGTCAACTAGTGAGGAAAAGCTTTTTGAGGAAAAGTCTTGGGAATTAATTAGGACTCCACGCTGTGGTCACAAAGCCACCTGTTACTTAGGGCATTTAAAATCCTTTATATTATGCTCTTCATAAATTAAATAAAATTGTACATTTCTTGAGTAAAGCACGAATTTACCCAGATTTCATTTTGTTCTATACTTGATTTCATATCGCTATTGACTTATTTTTTAAGTTTGTAAGTTGCCATTGAAAGCTTGCAAAAAGTGCATTGATATATTCAAGGTTTCTAAACTCCACCAAGCAAAAATCATTTCTGTATTACTGTGTGGTACTTGATAATGACACTGTGGCATTTAACCCTCTTATTAAAGAGTATTGCCATTTCTTATAACATTGAACTCACTATATAATCTTAGAAATGCCTATTTTAGTATAGTGGTTCTGGAATCTGGCTGAATTACCTGAGGGACTTAATAAGAAAATAGAAAAAAAGACTCCTGGGCCTCACTCAGTGTAGATTCAGGGAGTGAGTATAGGAGCAGAAAAGGATCCCAGATGTCATAATCCAATCCTCTCATTTTACAACTGAAGAAATTCATGCAGACAATGATATGTAGAACTGGGATTAGATTCCAAGTCTTTTTATTCTCAGTGCAGTGGTCTGGCCATTACACCGTGCTTCCTGAAGTTGGCGTTTAAGTTTTCTCTGGCTGTAATTCCAAGTGAGATAAAAAGGCTCTTTACCAATCTTGATCTCATGCTTCAGACATAGCTGCTTTGAACCGGCTTTGCCCTTCTCTTTTGTATTATCTCCAGGGTTCTTTGTCATGATGTCATTTAATGGTCTCAGAACTTTTCGATATTTTCAAGTATGAAGATACTGCCCTAATAGGGGTATTTTTTTTTTTTTTTGGTGTTTACATGTAGTAGTAGTTCATTATTTAAAAATTAGAAAATAGCAATATATAGAAAGAATCAAAATAAACATTCATAATCTCCTCCCAAGAGACAATCATCAACAGATTTTTTATAGTTTAATGCTGCGGTTCCCAACCCATGGGCCTCAGACCGTTACTGGTCCGTGGCCTGTCAGGAACTGGGCTACACAGCAGGAGGTGAGCGGCAGCAAGCAAGCGAAGCTTCATCTGTATTGACAGCCGCTCCCCATTGCTCTCATCACTGCATAAGCTCCGCCTGCTGTCAGATCAGCAGAGGGGGCATTAAATTCCCATAGGAGCTCAAACCCTACTGTAAACTGCATGTGAGGGATCTAGGTTGCACGCTCCTTGTGAGAATCTAATGCCTGATAATCTGAGGTGGAGCTGAGGCAGAGATGCGAGTGCTGGGGAGTGGCTGCAAATACAGGTTGTCATTAGCAGATAGGTTTGACTGCACAATAAATGTAATGTGCTTGAATCATCCTGAAACCATCCCCTCCCACCCCCGCCACGTCTGTGGAAAAATTATCTTCCATGAAACTGGTCCCTGGTGCCAAAAGGTAGGGACTGCTGGTTTAATGTCTATACCTATACATATATTCTTTCTTAAAGTTGGCATAGGCATAGTTTTTATGGCTTTTGATAAATATTGCCAAATTGCATTCCAGAAATTGCCTTTTTTTTTAAATTCATAGAATTTTCTTGGGATCTCATGTGTATATAATTATTTTAGATTGTTTTAGGTATAGATGATGTAATATATCTAAGATATATTTTAGATATTTTATTAATGATGGAAAATTACTATAGTTTTATTAATGCTTTTAAATGAATTTTTATTTTACCTATCAAGATAACGTGCTATACATTTGCAAATCATTGGCATATATATGAATTTTTTTTTTTTTAAGCAAAAGTGAACTTTTTCTCCCTTGTTACTGAAGCAATGCCTGTTTGCTGTTGTGCTCCATTCTTCACAAACACAGTATTACTTTGGTTTTTCAGCCTAGACATGTTAAATTTTTGGTTCATTGTTGTTAATCCTTTTTTCTATTAAAGCTTAAAACATAAGCCTCCCAGAGGCTGGGAGGTTGTGGCTGAATCCTTATATAGAAACAAACACTAATTAGCTAGCAAAACCAAAAACTCATGAATAATACAACAAAACTAGGCAAGACTACAATTTCTGGCTGCAGTGGAGTAACTGATACTGGACTTGCTTTCCCTCCATAAACAGCTACAAACTTGGGCATGAAAGACTGCTTCCACAGACATTGGGCAACAGGCAATATGAGAATTGAGAGAAAGGGAAGAAATGAAGTTAGTTCTATAATCCCTCTGGCTTTCTCCCTGTAGACACTCTGCATGTTTTAGGAACATGGTTTAGGAAGGGGAAATCCAAGCAGAGCAAGTTGGTCTTGCTGAGTTGAGGAAATTAGATTTGGGGGAAGGCTCGTGTGGCTGGGATTTGCAGGTCAGATTGGCAGAGAGAGGGAGCTAGGCAGAGAAATAAACACTGGGAACCTATATAGGGATCTCTGCAGGAGGTCTAAGGGAGAATGACTAGAGAGCTTTAAACTGAACAATTGCCGGAGCTCACAGGGCTGGGAGGCATTTGAATTCTGATCAGATAGAGGGGAGAAACCTTATTGAATACATGGGGCATTCAGTAGCATCCCCCAAAGTTCAGACCTTAGTAATAACAACTAAATTAGCCCTAGAATAAAGCCTTAGACCCGTCCTAGCAAGGTTTTAAAACAAGCCTTGAGTGGATCAAGCTGACCCTCACACAACTGCCTGCCAGAACAGAGTACTGAAACAAAACACTCTTGAAGACAACAGAATCCACAGTTAACATTGTGAATTATAAATATGCTCAGTGATTTAACAGAAAACATGAACATAGTGAAAGAAATGAAGATTTTAAAAAATAGGACTTGAAGCAGAAAAGTACATCTGAAGGAAGACATTCACTGGCTGAGAAGAATAACAGATTCGATACTTTGAGGGAAAGGTCGGTAAGCTAGAAGATATAGCAAGAGACTGTCCAAACTAAAACACAGAGAAAAACAACTAAAAAAAGAACAATAACCTGTGGTACAACATCAAATGGTTTAACATACATGTGATTTTGTCTCAAAAGAAGGAAGAGGGGGAACAAAAAACTTTTTTGAAGAAAAGTAATGGCTGAGAAAATTTTCAAATTTGATGAAAACTGTAAACACAGGTTCAAGAAGCTCAACATACTACAAGCAGGATAAATACTACCCCTCTAATAGGGTTGTTTTTTTACCGCTGAATGAATTAATATATGTGAAATGCTTTGCCTGGTGCTGATCAAAAGGAAGTGCCCAATAAGTTGGCTGCTTTCTTGAGAACATTTGACAATCCAAATTGTCTAATGCTGCAGGGGCACAGCTGTACTAACTCTGGGGACACTGGAGTAGGACCACATATTGGAAAGAGATGATGAATTTGACTAAAAGTGTTGGGTTTTAGCTGCTTTTGAAACATCCAAGTGGAAATGTCTTGTAGTCAGATGTGGATACTGGTTGGGTACAACTCTAGATGCTGCAGAGGGGCCTGGGCTGGAGATATAAATCTGGGGAAGTGTCTGGCATCTAGACTGGATTGCCTCAAGTGTAGAGGAGATTGTCAAGAGAGACACTGTATACACACACAGAGAGGGACATACCTAGATCTGAGTCTTGAGGAACGCCAGCATTGAAATCAATGTGCCTTTTAAATAATTTTCTCCTCTGTTCAGTATATGATTTGCTTACATTTAGCCTGACTCCCAGTATACAAGATTACACAACGGAAAATAATTAGGAATAAAAATGGAAGTTATTTGAAGTGGTGGAGGAGTCCAGACTCTTGGTGAGTTGATAACCAGTGTCCACCAGTTTTGAAAATTTTTTTCCTTGCAGCAGGGAGAAAGAGGAAATGTGTTTAGCAACATGGATTTCATTTTCTGACCCCAAAAAGCATACATATTCATCTGCATAGATACATTTTGTTTGGAACTAAGCTTAAATTGTTAGTTTCAAGGAGAAATTTTTTGTGTGTGACTTGTGCAAGTGACAGGTTGAAAGTGGACATTGCTTAAAGATGGAAAAAACAGATTTTGCAAAAGACTTATCGATGCTGTTGTGGGCAATTCTTCCATTCCTTCTTAGATGCTTAAGTAGCTTGTCTTTCCCACCAGGCTCTTGTTGGATTTAGTTTGCTTTGACTAGGGGTGGAAGCATTGAGGCAGTAGGCTTTGCCTGCAGTACAGATAGGTTCTTTCTCAAGCCCTCTCTTTTATATTTTTGACTATGTTCACCCTTGAAATAAAACACAAAGGCTTACTTAAGGAACCTGCAACTTTACCAATTTTTAATTTATAAACTACTCTAAAATAAGAATTTGTTTCCTGAAAGACTCTAAATAAAAAAAAATTAATAAAAACACTTTAAAATTATGACTTGAATATTTTTCTTGGTCTTCCTTTTTTCTCTAATCAGGCTTTTTGATTGGTTCAGGGGCACTGTTATATTTGCATTTCATTTATTCATTCAACAAGCATTTATTATTAAGTCCCTGCTGTTAGAAGGGATTGTGTATGCTGGATCTTAGGGTGTCACAGAGAAGGAGCTGAGTCTAGCCCTTCAGGATTTCCCAGTAAGGTGAAGAGGAAGATGCATTATACATATGAGGGAGGATAGCATGATAAGTGTAGAATAGTGGCACTTATTAAGTATAAGTAAACAGGATATTTCCCACCTGGGGCACCGGAGAGGGCCTGAGGGCCTTGGGAGGGTAGGAGGGGGTGAGGCAGCAGCTAATACAGTCACCGCTAGGAAGGGTGGCTGCACGGAAGAGGGAAGATCTTGGTACATTATTTTATTCATTCCTTCCAACAGTTGTGTGAAGAGATGTGTGGTATTTCTACTTCATACAAATGAGGAAACTGGAAAGCGGGTAGAGTCAGGGTTTTAAGTTGTCAGACTCCAGAGTTTGTGTTCTTTCCTCTATGACCTGGTAGGCCCCTTGAATCTCTAATTTTTGGTCTTTTTGTTTGGAGTAATCATTGTTTTTTCTAGGTGGAAGGATACTTTTAGGTGCTGGGTGATGCTATTTTAGAAATTGTGACAATCCTGAAGGAAGAGAAAAGGGAAAGGAAGCGAAGTTCAGATCCCTTTATCCAGCAGAATTCATTGGACCTATAGGGTGCTCTGAGCCTGGAATTAAACATAGGCTAAAGGTGTTCGAGCTTATGTGTGGATCTCTCTTCACCTAGCAGAGTTCAGGTACACTTGAGTGCAGAACGTTCTTTTCTCCTAGCATGGCACAATAGAAAGAATGTGGCCTTTAAAGTCAAACACAGCTAGGTTTGAACCCCATCCACCAGCTGTGTGACCTTAGGGAAACTCCTAACCTCTGTGGGTATTACTCCCTATCTCATGGTGTTGTCATGAGAATTAAATAAGAATGGAAGAAAAGTTAAAAGCACAGTGCCAAACATAGAAGGCACTTTTTCCTTTTCTCATCTCCCAAAAGTTACGCTCTACAGAGGGCTCCAGTTAAAAGCTAGAATTAGAGAGTGTTCTTTAATTTTCCCAGACATTTCTGGACTATAGTTTTGTTTAGAATTTATCATAATGGTGATAAATTTCTTTTGACCCCTATAAAAGCTCAGTGAAGTAGATAGGGCAGGTATTATTTACAGCGAAATTGGGTCCTCTTTTCCCATTTCTTGAAATCCTTTAGAAAAGATTTTGGTTACAAAGGTTGTCTGGAACTCTAAATGGTATGATAGTGACATCTACTGTAATGGCTTGTATTATTACAGTCTTTGAAGAAGCCGCAGTTTAGATAATATAACACTATCATCAGGAAGAATTCAACAATTGATTCATTAGCTGCCATTTTGGGTATAAAATGTGAGGAGGTATAAAAATGTGTCAAATATACTTTAACAGAACCACTTGTGTAAAATAATTACAATAAGACCTCAATTTTTCAAGAACTACCATCACTTAGAAGATCTGGATTACTAAAAACGGTTTAGAGGTGCTGTTGGAGTCTCTAATAAACTTGGAATTTTAAAGTTCAAGGTAATGCTGTGATTGGTGTTTGGGCTAAAAAAGCTAGATTCCTCTTTCCTGTTTCTCTTTTTAAAAAAGCTAGATGTGGTAAGTATAAGAGTATTAGCTGGAGGAAATCAGAGATAGGGAAATAGCCAAGGCTGAAGTGGCCAAAAGAAAGTGAAAAGCGTAGCAAGTGTTGGAGCATCTTGGGTGAGGCGATCCAGGGTGCGGGGGAGAACAAACAGAATGACAAGGAGGCAGGAGATGGACCCACAGTATTTCATCAGGAATTTATTTTAAAAAGCAGCTTCCTGTGATAGGTTCTGGAGTTAGTATAGGTGTAGCCTGAGCTCCTGCCCTTGCAGCATTATACAATTAGAATTCTTGAATATATTGACCCCAAAATACTTTTTAAGAAAAAAATCCCCAAACTTCAAAAAAGTTTGTGTTCAAATATTAATTCTTGGTCATAATAGAATGTAAACGGACTAGAAAGCATTTATGCTAGAGGTAAAACAGAAAAGTTGTGCTTGGAGGATGGATTTGGTAACTAGATTATTCTCTGAATATAGCATTTGAAAATTCATTAAAATTTTATTTTTTATAAATTTGCTATGCAGTGTTATATTTTAACTTATAAATGAATTACATTATTGTAACAGTTCTAAAAATATTTAATTTTGAAATATTTCAGATAGAAAAATTCAAATATTGCAGATTAATAGACATCCATGTTCTCACAACCCAGATTTAGTAAGTATTAACATTTTGCCGTATTTGCCCAAGACTTAAAGAAAAAAATCTTCTATACAAAACTGAAGCTCCTTTCTCCTATGCATGTTTTTATATTTTCTGTACGTATATAACCATGAACAATATATATATTATGTGTCTTTTTAATTGTGGAAATAGATACTCTTATTCTGCTGATGGGAACTTAAATTGGTAATGGCTTTGGAGAATGGTTTGGCAATACCCAATAGAGTTGACATTGGTCTGTGTCAGTTTTCTCATGTTGCATAACAAACCACCCCCAAACTTAGTGGCTTAAAACAGTGATTTCTTATTTCTCCTTATTCTGTGAGTTTTCAGGGTGGTCCCTCTGTATGTTTTGCTTGGGCTCATTGATGGCAGCTGCATTCAGCTGGGAGATTGGCTGCTTTGGAAGGTTCAAGATGGTCTCACTCACATGGCTGGCAGTTTTTGCTGGTTGTTGGTTTCTCTGCCATGTGGCCTCTTCTCTTCCAGTAGGCTAGACTGGCTTCTTCATGTGGTAGTCTGAGGGCAGTGGTCTAAAATCAGAAGTGGAAGTTGATGTCTGGGACCTGAACCCACCCAAATGTGGCTTCTATGCATTTTATTTGTCAAACAAGTCACAGGCCAGCTCTGCCTTTTGATGGAAGGAGTGGCAGTCACATTGCATAGAAGCATGGAAAGACATGTTGCTTTCATCTTTGAAGACAATCTACCACATGATCATACCCGGCAATTCAGCTATTTTACTCCCCATGTCCTAGAGAAACTCTTTCACAGAAACAGAGACATGTACAAAGTTGTTCACGGCGGAATTGTTTTTAATAGCAAAAAAGTAAAAACAGTTTAACAATCCTTCCAGGGAAAATGTAGATAATAAATTTTAGTTTATTCGTATAATGGAATACCATATAGCAAATAAAATGAGTGAACTATACATGGATCACCATGGATAATTCTAAAAATAGATTGAAAACATCAGGTTGGAAAAGAATATGGGTAGTATGATAATATAATATGTAATATATAATAATATAACAGTCTTAAATTTTAATATTTGAAATTTCTCAGGTGGGCTAATGAAGATTTTGCTTTTGCTTTTAAATCAAAGCTTATCTTTGGCCTCATTAGAGCTTGGTGCTCTAGGTGTAGATCTTCATCACTAAAAGCTGATAAAAGTGTAACTTCATGAGTAATGTTGGAAAAGTCATTGTAAAGGACAATTTCTTGAGATATTCATTTAATACCACTATATTTTATACCAGTTTAACCTCTCTGAGTTTTCAGTTTCTTATGTGCAAATGGGGAGGATATTACATATCTAATTGAGGTATTGGGAAGATTAATTGAGATGATAATGTATAAAACATCTAAAACAATACTTTGTATATGGTAGATGCTCTATAAACAGTAGTTAGAAAAAATAATAGGTACATAGGATGGCATCTATGTTAAGTTCATTTTCAATGGTATTATAATGAGTAGGTAGGTTTACTTTAATTAAAATGGGCTACTGAAATTGGGAAAGTCCATTATGATTAATAATACTTTACATTTTAAAGGAAATTAACATTTTCAAAGTTTTTTCACATTCGTTGTCTGATTTTGTTTTCAGGACAACTTTGTAAGATATTTATATTCAATTTATAGACATGGAATTCCAGTTTTAGGAGAAGTTAAATGAGTAGTAATAGTAGAAAAGTGGCTCTAATGAAGACATATTAAATTGGAAATAATGATACTATAATATTTTAATTGTTGTAAGTTACTCTGTGTTTGTGTGCTTTACCTACTTAGCTTCTGAACAGATTTGTCCCTGTACTTTTTTCCCCCTCTGTGTGTACGGGGAGGAGGAGGAGGAGGAAGCGGAAAAAGATTGTAGAAGAGGACTGACTGTATCTTAATGGGACTGTTTGGAAAGGGAGATCCACACCCTTTCTCTCGCTCAGATCCAATAATGTTGGTATTTTACAACAGCCAGGCAGATTGGCAAGTTTTTTTTTGTTTTTTGCAAATTTGTAAATGTTTGATGGCAACTTAATATACATCAAGGATTTGAGATTTGGTGACTACTGTTCAAATGCGTTAATTCAACTAAAGTCTTTCTCAAATGCAAAAGTTAATATATTTTTAAGAATTTCCTATTTTGGGTGTATGTTTTAAAAGTTTAAATAAACCTATAAATTTGTGACTGTCCAACTTCTTTGGTTGAGTGAAACTATTGGTGGCTGGTATTTTTGATAATCCCACTTCGGAATAATTCCTATTTTGAGGATGTTTTATAATTTTTAAAAATTAGGTACTTTCTAGTATTAAGTTTTTATCCTCTCTTTTTCCTTGTATCATAAGTAAATCACCTTTTACCATTTAGATGGATTTACTTCCAGGGAAGTAAATTTGACTTTGCTTGGGAAGGTATGCTAGTATTGGATTAATTTTGAAACAGGTTATATTTTATCACTTATGCTGTGATTCTGAAACACTTTAGAAACAATTGATATTAAATGTATTTTTTTTTTTTTTGAGACAGAGTCTCACTGTGTTGCCCGGGCTAGAGTGCCGTGGCGTCATCCTAGCTCACAGCAACCTCAAACTCGTGGGCTCAAGCGATCCTCCTGCCTCAGCCTCCCAAGTAGCTGGGACTACAGGCATGCGCCACCATGCCCGGCTAATTTTTTCTATATATTTTTAGTTGTCCAATTAATTTCTTTCTAATTTTAGTAGAGACGGGGTCTCGCTCTTGCTCAGGCTGGTTTAGAACTCCTGAACTCAAACAATCCGACCGCCTTGGCCTCCCAGAGAGCTAGGATTACAGGCGTGAGCCACCACGCCCGGCCTTAAATGTATTTTTTTGTTTTGTTTGTTTATTTCAGAGTCTCTCTTGATTTCTGAAGAAATACCTGGTAACAAACATGACTGAGTTCTGGCTTATATCTGCTCCTGGGGAGAAAACCTGCCAGCAAACATGGGAGAAACTACATGCTGCTACTACAAAGAACAATAATCTTGCTGTCACTTCCAAGTTCAACATTCCCGACTTAAAGGTGATGTGGCACTGTGCAAGAGTGTATGAGTTCATCATCAGGGAGGGTCCATTCTCTCTCTTAGTAGAAATGAGATACCCAGTTTCTTTTAGAAGAAAACCTTCTCCTCTCTAGCTATTGGCATAATTTGAAATATATCTTATTCTTTGAAATTTTAGGAGTAAACTATCAAAATGGAATACTATCTTTTTCTACTTAGACTTTTTTGTTCTTTTATAAATTGTAATGAGAAATGTTATGAAAATATTTAATATATTACATTCACAAATATTTTCAGAAGTGGAAAATCTTATATACTTAAATGTCAGAGTGAATTTTTCTGTTATTAAATTCATATTGTGCTAACATTGTAAATGTGTTACCATAATCATACTACCTAATCATACTTGTCAATCTAACCTGGTTATTTAATCTAGACAATCTATTTAACATTTATTAAAGATCAGTAATCTGGCAGCCTCAAAGTGAAACAGGCTGCCAGTAATCAGTTGACTGAACTTTTGTAAAGAGTGGAAAGATCATGATGTTTACATTTTGCTGGTTAAGTGAGGCAGTCATAGACAGCATTCATTGAAGAAATACTTAAAATTACCATTTCTTAATATTTTTGGAGTTATGCATGCCTTTGAGATAGGACATTTCCTCCAAAACATGCTCATTTATGCATATGAATTCACTTATAGACCAACCCTCTAATGCATCTCCATGGATCTCCTGCTTAAGAGCTGATGTTGTAAAGCAGGACTTCAAATGACCCACTGTCACTGAACAGTGCAAGCACAGGCCTGTCTTTGAGAAGTCTTCACATCTTAAATGCTGCTTGCACCCATGAATTAGAGGATTATCCTGTACATGAAAATAGCTTTGAAATGTCTGGCAAACATCTTTTAACCACACTAGCACATTATGAAATAAAATATGGACAACTTGAGATTTGTGAAACTTTCAAGTCAAGATGTATCATTTTATTTAGAAAAAAAAGGATAAATCCTAAGTAACAGAATGCTATATTTCGCTTTTAGGTTGGCACACTGGATGTCTTGGTTGGCTTGTCTGATGAACTGGCTAAACTGGATGCATTTGTAGAAGGGTAATGAACTTACATGCATGGAGTAGAGCAAAATGGGAGATCAGTGTTGTCGGGCTTCCTGGACATTGGGTTTATTATCACGTGTATACTCTGCTTATTGGTTTTAGGAAATGATTATAAATCAACTTTATGAAGGTACACTTTACATACAATAAAATGCACCTGTTTGAAGTGTGAAAATAGTGATTCTGTTTTTAAAATCTTTATTGAGCTAGAATTTACGTGCCATACAATTCACCTATTTAAAGTATAGAATTCATTGAGTTTCAGTATATTCATGGAGTTGTGCAACCATTGCCACAATCAATTTTAGAACATTTTCATCATCCCCCTGTTCCTGTTCCCATTAGCAGGCACTTCCTGTCCCCCACCACTCGCTAATCTTTTTGCCACTATAGATTTGTCTGGTCTGGACATTTCATATAAATGGAATACAATATGTGGTCTTTTGTGACTGGCTTCTTTTGCTTAGCATACTCTTTTCAAAGTTCATCCATGCCGTAACATGTATCAGTATTTCATTTCTTTTTATTACCAAATAATATTCCATTATGTAGATATACCACATTTTATTAATACATTCATCAGTTGATGGCTACTTAGTTTTTTTCTAGTTTTTGGCTTATATAAATAATGCTACTATGAACATTTGTGTACAAATTTTTATATTTTTATTTCTCATATGTTTTTATTTCTCTTGGGTATGTTCCTAGGAGTGGAATTGTTGGGTCATATGGTACCTCTATGTTTAGCTTTTTGAGGAGCTGACAAACTTTTCCAGAGTGGCTACGCAATTTAATATTCCCAACAACAGTGTAAGGGGATTTGAATTTCTCTATATCCTTGGCAGCACTTGTTACTATCTGTCTTTTTGATTATAGCCATCCCAGTGGGTATGAAGCAGTATCTCATTTTGTTTTTGATTTACATTTCCTTGATGGCTAATGATATGTGGAGTATCTTTTCTTGTGTTTGTTAGCTACTTGTTTTTTGAAGAAATGTCTATTTGGATCTTTTGCCCATTTTTAATTGGCTTATTTGTCTTTTTATTATTGAGTTGTAAGAGTTCTTTATACAGTATATTCAAGATATAAGTTCCTTATCAGATCTGACTTGCAAATATTTTCTCTCATTCTGTGAGTTGTCTTTACTTTCTTGATTGTGTCTTTTGAAGCATAAAAGTTTTTAATTTTTTTTTTTTGTAGAGATAAGATTTCACTGTATCCCCCAGGCTGGGGTACAGTGGCATGATCACAGTTCACTGTAGCCTCGAACTCCCAGGTTCAAGTGATCCTCCCATCTCAGCCTCTCCAATAGCTGGTACTACAGTCGTGTGCCACCACGCCTGGCTAATTTTAAAATTTTTTGTAGAGACGGGGATTCTCCATGTTACTTAAGCTGGTCTCAAACTCCTGGGCTCACGCGAGCCTCTTGCCTTGGCCTCCCAAAGTGCTGGGATTATAGACATGAGCCAGCTTGCCCGGCCAGTTTTTAATTTTGATGAAATCCAGTTTGTCTGTTTTTTCTTTTGTTGGTTGCATTTTTGGTATGGTATCTGACACCATTGCCTAATTCAGGATCACACAGTTTTATGTCAGAATTTTATAGTTTTAGCTTTTACATTGAGTTCTTTGATTTATTTTGAGTTAGTTTTTGTGTATGTTGAGAGGTGAGGATCCAGCTTTATTCTTTAGCATGCGATTATCCAGTTGTCCCAGCCCCATTTGTTATATAGACTAGTTCTTCCCCATCGAATTGTCTTAGAAGCCTTGCCGAAAATCACTTGAACATAAATGTGAGGGTTTATTTCTGGACGCTCAGTTTTGTTTCGTTGCTATTTCTGTCCTTATGCCAGTACCACATTGTCTTGATTACTATAGCTTTGTAGTAAATTTTAAAATTGGAAAGTGTGAATTCTCCAACTTTCTTTTTCTTTTTCAAGATTGTTTGGCTATTCTGGGTTCTTTGCATTTCCATACGAATGTTAGGAACACAGTGTCAAATTTTGCAAAGAAATCAGCTGCAGTTTGGATGAGAGTAATGTTGAATCTCTTAGTGAATTTGAGGAGTATTACTATCCTAACATATTGTCTTTGATCCATGAACATTGGGTGTTTATTTGAAGATGGTGATGCTTTTGTCTTCAAAATTTAGTTATATTAAAGGAGTTTTTTGAAACGACAGTTTTTGTCACTTTTGAATATGGTTTAAAGTTTGCTCAAATTTTTTAGGGATGGAATCTAAAATGTATTTAGGGCAAATGTAATTAGTCTGGTCCGTAAGTTGTCTGTGCAGTTTGTCAGCTATTCTTTCTACACTGCTCTGCAAGCCCATCTTCTTCAGTCTTCTGAAAGATAGGAGGAATTTAAAAATCATGTCGTTGTAAGGCCCTGGTAGAATTGACAGCTGATAGCTTAATGATTTGAATGCTCCAACTTTTAAAGTCTGAACATTGTGGTATATGATATATGAGGTAATCACAGCTTATTTTTTTTTTCAATAATCTAATCATTAGAGCAGATTTTTTTTTTTTTTTGAGGTGACAGTGTGTACATCGACATAAATATTCTTACAGAGATGCACAGGGAGATCATGAAGTTCTGGGTTATGTAATGTTAAGTTTATAAATTTGACACCAGGAGATTCTACATTCTGAACTATTTCTGTGGTAAACATATGCACATTTTAGAATGTTCATAACAAATGGTTCTTTTTACAAGATGCTTGTCAAATTGTATGGGAATAATGCTTTGTCTCCTTGAAGGAATGGATGAATTTTGGAGACACAGTTAAGTATATATACAAACCCCAAATTAATCATGCTGAAACTTTACAGCTTACATCATTGTTTCTGAAATTGTTCCACTTTTTTAGGCTTGAGATCACTCAGCATAGGATTGTTGTTTAAATTTAGCCCTTCTGTTACCTTTTTCCAGCCCTTACTAGTTCATGTTTAAACTGTTACAGGAGTTTCTTAATTGTCTTTCAGTTTCCCCTCCCAGCTGTTGAGCATATAGTTATCAGAGCAATTGTCCTAAGCCCTGTTTTGACTGTGTTCCATCCCTGTCCAGAGTCTGACATCACAGTCTAAGTGTCTGCAGTCTGGCCCCCCAACCCCTTCCTATACTAAGCTCCCCCACTGCTCAGCCTGCTGCTCTGCTTGGTCTGGACTCTCACCATTCTCTGAGTGCCCACTGCTTTTTCACCTCTTCTTACCTTGAATTGTGTGATGCCCCCTGGCAAGAATATACTTTCTTCCCATGTAATCATCCTTTCAAAACCATTCCTATCCTTCATTATCCTACTCATGAGCCGTTAGGCTTTCTTTATTGTAGTAGCTGGAGGTGATCCCTTTTTCCTTTATGCCTCTCTGTAACCTGGTAAGCTCAGCCGGCACTGACCTCAGATTGCTTTTTTGTTTAGTCATTTATATATTTTCCTATCTATCCAGTGAGATTTTAAGCAATGTGAAGGTGATGATTTTGTCTTGTGTAATTTTGAATCCCACCCAGGGCCTAGAGGCAGACGCAGAATGGGGAAAAGAACACTAACTCCAAAATCAAGACACCATGTTTCTAGTCACTGCTTTGCCATTATCTGGTCTTGTGACATTGGATAAGTCACTTATTCTCCACCTCAGTGTCTTATAAATGAAGGGATTGACAAGGTCATAGCTAGGTGCCTTGCTAGTTTTGGCGTTATATGACAGTTTCCATTATAGCATAGCTCCTTGTCAATAGTAGATGCTTGATAAATAGTTAATGAATAAATAATGTAGGACCTCATTCTTCATCATGACAGTTGCTTATGTTCTGTTGCCTGTCAGATCCCTTTCATCCTGAGTGAAAACATAGTGTCTGGCATGTAATGGGAACATGGTGAATGCTAGTTTCCTGCCTCTTCCTTTGTTCCTGGTCCTTGTGGTCAGATCCGTTGTTCAGTTTCTTGGCATATCGATATATTCCTATTTACAGACCTGTTTCTCACTAGCTTCTCACTACTTTCTTTCTAGACTAAAATATACATTGTATGTAGTCTCCTTAAAACTCTGTAGTTATTCAGTTGATTTTTGCATGTAATCAAATTTTATCCTTAAAACATTATTTATAAGGTGAGACCCATTTGTTCTATAACATAAAGGCAGGTATAATGGGAGCATATATAGTAAAATTCATGTTTTAATGTAGCATTTTCATTGTGTAGCATGGAATTTAAGTCTTTTTCCTAAAAATGGTTGTTGATTTTTTTTTTTTCCCCTCCCCAGGGTGGTTAAGAAAGTGGCTCAATACATGGCTGATGTACTAGAGGATAGTAAAGATAAGGTTCAAGAGAATCTGTTAGCCAATGGAGGTAAGCTAATGTTACATGATTTGATCATTATTAACTCTCACAAAGTGAATGACTTAGCCACAAAAAAGAATGTAAAGAAATATATATATGGACATTAAATACAATTGAAAGCCTTTGGAAAATACAGTTGTTATTACTGAATTTGGTGATGCTGCCAGTTACATCCTGTCTCCTGAAACACAATCTCATGTAAGACAGTCTTACATAATATGTAATATAGCTTACGATATGATGTTGAGTCCTCTGCAGAAGCAATATTACAGAGATTTACCTTAGCTCTTTCTGGGATCTTTCTGTTAACTCATATTTGTAAGTAAGTTTCCAAGATATGTATCTCTGCGTTGTTCCAGTTGCATACCTGCCGTCTTCTCTAGCTTTTTGTATTTAATAGCATACAACTGCTAAATTTATGCAGCGTAATGCTTTTTCCCCTTAAATTTGAATATGGCATTTCTTTACTTAATGTCCATAAAATAGTCTACTGACTTTTCTTGAGCTAGAAGCCAATATTTACATAGAGTTTGCTCTGTATAATAATGGCTTTATAAAGATAGCTTTGACCTCATTGTTGTCATTTGTACTTTCATTTTTGTTTTCTTATGAAATGTCACTTTAGCATTTGCTTCATTTAAAATTAGGTCCACCTTTAATGATATGTCATTATAATAGAATATAACCCTCTCCTTTCATTCTATACTAAATTGCCTGTTCCGATAAGGTCACTGTGTTTTATATTCAGTGTTCCTCTAATCTTACTTCTTCTCCTTGCAAATAATAGATGTTTACTAAATATTTAATCAGTTAAAAATGTAGTGATTCTTGCTCTTTGTTATAATAGTGATTCTGATCTTATTGTTTTCTATTTATGTTAATTTGTGTTTTGAGACAGAGCAGAAGGTAAATATATTAATTTATGGCCCCTTAACTGATCTTGTTAAGTATTTCACAAACCAGGACAATCAGTGTGGTTGGTGGAATGCGTTGGGGGACAATGCATCCAGATGCCTGGGCTAGAGTGTCGTGGTGTCAGCCTAGCTCACAGCAACCTCAAACTCCTGGGCTCAAGCGATCCTCCTGCCTCAGCCTCCCAGGGAGCTGGGACCACGGGCACGCGCCACCGTGCCTGGCTAATTTTTTCTATTTTTAGTTGTTTGGCTAATTTCTTTTTAGTTTTAGTAGAGACGGGGTCTCGCTCTTGCTCAGGCTAGTCTCGAACTGCTGAGCTCAAGCAGTCCTCCCGCCTTGGCCTCCTAGAGTGCTAGGATTACAGGCATGAGCTACCGTGCCCGGCCTAGAGTTGCTTTTGGAAATATCATCTGTGGTGTTGACTTGTTAGTATTATGTAAGGAGAAATTGAGGAGGGGAAGATATTTTGATGGGAATTACTTTTGTCAGTTAGCTTTGCCATACTTGATATTTAGTTTCACTGACCTTGATCCCATTAGATTTGAGGTATAAAGTCATTTTGATTACTAAACTTCCAAAGAATTAGTTGAGTGTCTCTTTGGCTCTGCATTTTTGTCCTTTCCATTTGAAAATGAAAGGGTCTATATTTTGAAAATTGTTGAAGTGTATACTTTTAGAAACAATCATCACATGGTTTTAACAGACAAGTTTATTTTCAATTTGTTTGGGTAAGTTATCAAAGAAAGAACATACTTTTGCCGCCTCCTATTGAGAAGGCAATTTGAAGTAGTTTTTTAATCTTTGTGTTTCTTCTGCAGATGAGGCATATTATGGATACGTACATTTTTCATTAAGTCATCCAATTAGAAGGAGCATCTTAATATATATATACATTAAATTTTGATTAAGGAGAAGAGATTACAAGATAGAAATTTTGATTAATCCATGTTACTTAAAATAGTTCCACATTTATTTAACCAGGACTATTCAGAAATGATATCTTTGCTGATTTTCTCTATGCCAATTTCAGCATTAAATTGTATCACTATGTAAAAAACTATTAAAAAATTCTATTGCTTCTCTTCAGTAATTAATTTATTCCCCTATTTCAGTTGACTTGGTTACTTATATAACAAGGTTCCAGTGGGATATGGCCAAATATCCAATCAAGCAGTCCCTGAAAAATATTTCTGAAATAATTGCCAAGGTAAGATAAGAATTAAGACAGGTAGGATACATTGATTTATAGTGGCTTTGTTTATTTTATAATTTAGCTATGAAATGCTTTTTAGGTTTTTGACAAGGCAACTTAATTATATGTCACAGATACAAACAGAAGCTATCCTTATTACAATTTAGATGTTAAAAGTTGTGTAGGTGTTAAAGATATTAAAAAGTATAACACTTTCATGTGTAGATTATATACATTACTTACATATATGGTTAATTTAAATATTAAATTGACAACGTTTAAGAAAGAACGTTTAAAATTCTATAATTATTATTTATACAAATTTTAAGGATAACAGATCATGTAGAATAGGAAATTGGAATCTATTAAAGATTTCTAGCAGGTGATAGTATTCACTTAAGTATGTTTATGTACGTACTTATTCAAACATTAAACTTTATGGATTCTCTGATGCCTTCTGACTATTTCATATTGATCCCCTGCTCAGAAAAATGCTCATATTCATGTACCGCATGGTTTTATGTACAGTTTAAGGGAGTACATGGACCCTGAAGCCCATCCATGAAACCACCAAGTCAAGAGTTCCTTTTATATTGAGAAATCTTTGAGCTTGAGAGAAATTATAAAAGTCTTAACAGGAGCCATAAAGAGGCAAATAGGCAACCTATTAATTGTTTACCAGCATTCTTTATGACCTGGATGGGGTGAAAAGTGTGGTTTAAATTATTAAACGGACTTTCTTTGGCTCCCAGTGACTTTAGTTGTACAGTGTGCTATATAGTTAAATGTAAAGGAGTAAACTATCAAAGATTTTAACTAAAGTCATCATATAATTTAAAGAAAATGAGCAGTTTGATAATATAAGGTAGTAGTGCTCTTACTATGACTGAGCTTTATGTTCTTGGCCTTTATCAAAGATTTAATCATCTACTTTCTTTTACTCTTGTGATAAGGATACAGGCTTAGAGAGGTGAAGTGACTTACCCTAGTGCTACACAGCTAAAAATGGTAGAGCTAAGTTGAAACCAGTTCTTCACATGTTAAGTCTACTTTGCATTTTCTCTGTAAGTAGTTAGTAGTTTTAGTCCTCTTTTGAAAAATAATTGTAATTTTATTGAAGAAGTATTTTGTGTAATATTGTAACAGTGAAACTCTCTAGTAATTTAGTTCCTTCAGCCTTGTGAACTGAAGCCTTTTAATTAGCAATCCTAGATTCCATTTCCATGGTTTAAGAATTAATAGAGTAATAATAATTAAAATACATGTGGACTAAAAAAAACATTGTCTTAGTAGAAAAGGTTTATATCAAAATTATATTAAACATGAAGTAGGCAATTTTTTTTTTTTTTTTTTTTAGACAGAGTCTCACTGTGTTGCCCGGGCTAGAGTGCCGTGGCGTCATCGTACCTCACAGCAACCTCAAACTCCTGGGCTCAGGCTATCCTCCTGCCTCAGCCTCCCGAGTAGCTGGGACTACAGGCATGCGCCACCATGCCCGGCTAATTTTTTCTATATATTTTAGTTGTCCGATTAATTTCTTTCTAATTTTAGTAGAGACGGGGTCTCGCTCTTGCTCAGGCTGGTTTCGAACTCCTGAGCTCAAACAATCCGCCCGCCTCGGCCTCCCAGAGAGCTGGGATTACAGGCGTGAGCCACCGCGCCTGGCCTGAAGTAGGCTATTTTTTAAATGACCTTTTAAAGTTGTGCTTTTAAAATATTAGAATATTCTTACGTCAGAAACTAGTTGTTTTTTTATAGAAATTAAAGTTTACCTACTTTATATTAGTAGATGTAGATTTAGGAAAATTTTTGCTTATTTTTCTTCTTTTTCTTCATTGAAGGGAGTAACTCAGATTGATAATGACCTGAAATCTCGAGCATCTGCATACAATAACCTGAAAGGGAATCTTCAGAATTTGGAGCGAAAGAATGCGTAAGCATATCAAGTATATGTGAATGTTAAGAATTAGGGAAGCACACTAGCGTGCACTGCATGAGATTTTGTTGGGATTTGGTTTAGTAAGTTCCAGTTTATGCTATTTCTGTAATCAAAATGGTAGGGTTTTTTTCAATTCATGGAGAAAAGTTCATTAAGGTAAGTTTACAGAATTCAGACTAGTCAGAACAGATGTGAGGCTGATTTATTACACTTGTTTCACAAATAATACTTGTAAACTGGGTCCTGGTTTATCCCTTTATCCATTTGATATTTCACTGAAAATTATCTGAAATTAATTGTTTTAAGTCAAAACAGTTTAATTGCATAGCAGTTACCTACTGCTTAAAAGAACTGTATAGAAGAGGACTCTTCATGATGTAATAATTATTCTCTTATCTATCTCTTTGCTGAGTTTAGGTTTTTCACACATAAGGTTTTTTAAAAATAGGACACAATTGTTTTGGTTGGTCTTATAGTATGACTGTTACAAGTATAGTGTTGGGCATGCAACTATTCAAATTGTACATTCAAATCCCAGAGGGAAGGTTGGTTGAATAATATGAGTGATACCAACAGGGCAAGATGTTTTTGGTATGGGAAGATGTGATTACTGGAAGACCAATGAAGACTGATTTGAAAAAGTTGATTATTGGGTTAACTAACCAAAATTACCTGGTATCACATGATACGCAAGGAGGAGGGGAACACTAAAGGTGTTGTGCTTAGATGACATAATTTCATAATTATGATGAAATAGACTTTAATTGATATCTGATGAATAGCACTTTCCCAGGCAAGATGTTATACATGTAATCAAGGGAAGAGCTGAGTTATAATAATTAAAGCAAACACAAAGGTAGACACTAGAGGCAAATTTGATAAATGTTGACATTTCTTTGCTGGTAAGAGTGGGATATGTTCACTTAAATGTTGACTTCTTACAAAGTAGAAATGTACAAAGTAAGAGTGACTAATCCCTGTCTTGAGATGTATTTGTAGTATATATGAATATGGCTAGCCTGCTCTTTTTTCACTTGTGTTATAGAAGCACATAATTATCAGCCAAATGTTTTTTTGTTATTCCTTAGAGGAAGTTTGCTAACGAGAAGTCTGGCAGAAATTGTGAAGAAGGATGACTTTGTTCTTGATTCAGAGTATCTTGTCACATTACTGGTCGTAGTTCCCAAGTAAGTTGTAACTATTACAAAAGATTTTACTTGTTAGAATACAAGAAAAAATGTTAGTATCTAGTATTGCAATTGAAATTTTTCATAAAATCCAAGTGTAAAAGGAATATAACCTTGTCATTCATTCTCTCAATCAGCATTTACTCATGTGGCACACGAAGTAAATCATAACCTGGTAATGGAGACATCAGTTACAAGTTCAGATTCCAAATCAAATTTAGCAGCTTGGTAGAGTTGGCTCATTCAAACAATTATGTAATGCTAAATTATTGTATTTTTTAAAAATACAGATTTTAGATTTTTCAAAATAGGAAGATCTTTGGATTTGTTTTTTTTTGAAAAATCTTTGGTTAGGATGAATTAAGCCCTGTAAGAAACAAAGAATGGGATTAGAACAGAGTTGAGCAAATTCTTTTCTGTAAAGGGCCAGATAGTAAGTATTTTAGGCTTTGTGAGCCTGTCACAACTGCTGAACTCCGCTGCATCAACTTTGTGCTTATAGCTGAAGCAGCCGTAGACAGTATGTAAACAAACATGTGACTATGTTTCAGTAAAACTTACTTGCAAGAACAGGCTCAGCTATGGACATAGTTTTCTGATGACTGAATTAGATAACCCTTTGAAACCTCCTTAGATTGAGCCTTCTGTGTTATTAATATTTAATATTTGATCATAGTTCATCCTGGTAAAATGAAACCTTTGGACACTCGTAGGAAGATTAGAACTGTGTGTATGCAACACTATTAATGGTTTCACTCTTGACTTACACTGAAGTCTTATTATCAGGGAATCTTGGGGGATCCAGACTGAGGTGGGAGATTTGGGTCCTTTTTCAGAGCATCAGTGTATGACCTTCCTTGCTGTGCTCTGCATTTTCATCCGCATAGGAGACTGGGAACACTAGAAAATGATGTCTCCTGGAAAGCGGAGGGAAAGCACCTCCATAGAATTTACAGTGGCTACAATATCTGACTTGTGCATTTTTTCCCCTTTACTATAAGTATGTGGGCTTTTGGAATTTTCTTTGGACATGGAGAAGAGCTTAAAGGATTTGGCTCCAAAAGTTTTATTTTGTGTTTTAGTTAAATAACTCCCCTGGTATACTGAGACTGTGATTATTTATAGCAAATTTCTGTGCATCTGTGCTTTTATACTATGCTCAGGTAAAAGATTTGTTTCATTTAACCATTGTTTAAAACTTATATTCAAAACCAGAAATTTTCAGTTTTCTGTATCCTGTAATTGAAACATAGGACCTAGGGCACCTCACATAATGAATTATTTTCTATCTCAGCGTACAAACGCTATAATTCTTTATTTTAAATCTCAAACATAGTTGTCTCTCCCCATAGCCCCAGAAGCCAGTGGCCTGGAGAGAAGGTTGTTGCACAAGGTTCTGTGGCAACATAGTTTACTGTCACTTCACTTACTCATTGCTTCCTGGTACTCTGGGCTTTCTGTAAATAGAGTTTTATTCAGCCCTTCATAATAGCCACTGAGTAGAAATGATAAGAGATTTCAGCATAGCCTTTTTCTTTTTTTTTTTTTAATGAGGCATAATATATATCAGCCATACAGTTTAAAAATAATTTAGAATCTATACTTTACTTCCTTTCCAAACCTAGTTGTAGAATGTGCCTCTTTTGCAATAGTTACTGGATGTAAGAGGATGGTGATCTGTATTTCCTGCATTACTCAATATATTTGAAATTCATTCCCAGTAGGAAACTTGAATTTTTTTTTGCTAAATAGATTTGAGATATACTAATCAGAGTTTCAGTATAGCAGGAAAGTTATGTAACTAAAACACAAAATAAAACTTCTGGAGCCAAATCCTTTAAGCCTTCCTCCATGTGCAAAGAAAAATCCAAAAGCCCACATACTGTAGCCAAATTTCCTATTTGTCTCAGATTTTTTTCTCTTTTGCATATGGAAGGAAGTAGGACTTGTTTTTCTTTTCCAATGCTTATTGTACCTTTTCTTCAGGTTAAACCACAACGACTGGATTAAGCGATATGAAACACTAGCTGAAATGGTAGTTCCAAGGTCTAGCAAGTAAGTAGTAGTCTTTGTACAACCATTTATTCACTAGAATTCCTTTTATAGTTTGGATGTTGGATTAGGAGATGGCTTTGCTGTCTTTCCTTTGTGATAAATTTACAGTTTTAAAACCATCACTTTTATGTCATAAATGAGTTCTGTTGACTCTAGTTATCATAATTTTAGACCTGGAAGGAACTTGGCGCTAGTCTCTTTGACTCCCTCATGTTTATAGACGTAGAAGTTTGAGGCCAGTGAGGTGAAATAGTTTGCCCAGAGTCACACGTCTCATTCGCGGCAGGGCCTGCAACTAGAGCCCAGGTCTCTGGTGTGGCACTCTTTCTGCTGCACTGTGCTGCTTGCTGAAAATTCTTCATTCACTATTTATTACATACCTACTGTGTGTCTGTTATTCCTCATTTTACCTGGCAAAGGAAGTATACTAGGATGACTGCTAGACTGCAGTGTTGATCTCCAAATGTTCGCCATCACTTTGAGCATAGATTTTACCTAATTCCTTAAAAAAAAAAAAAAAAACCGCACACACACAAAAATAACCTTTTTTATTAAGCACTTTTTAAATTTATAGGTTTAACATACATAGTCTAATTTGATATTTACAATAATTCTGTGAAGCAGTGTAGGCAATTATAATTCTTATTCTCATAGAAGAGGAAGTCAGAATGCTTAAATAGTTGCTTAAAGCATATGGCTGCATAAGTGTCCAGTGGCTAAGTTAGGGCTAGAACTCAAATCTTTTAACTCTAGGTCCTGTACTCTTTTAACACTGTTCCATGTCATTTCCGCCTGTATTCTGCCATTGCCACATAAGGTGTTCTTTGACAAAATATTAAATACAGTGTATATACACCCCAAGGGATTCTTTTGTATATATGCCTCTAGAGAAGGTGACCTTGTGAGAGAAAGGTATAGGAGAGAGTAAAGAAGTGGAATTAGTAAGGTCAGGCCCATGAAATATTTTCTTTTCCAGTTTCATTGTGTCATATGGGAGGTAGCTTAGTATAATGGAAAGAGTCCTGGACCCAGGGATCTGAGTTCTATTGCTGGTTCTGCTACCAACTTGCTGTGTGACTTGGGTAAGTCTTTTAACTTCTCTGGGCCTCATTTTCTTTGTCTGTAAAGTGAGCATAGCACCTTCCCTGTATATGTTATGAAGTTATTTTAAGGCTTGTAAGAGTATACAAAATACAAGGTAAGATTATTATAGTTTCACAAATGTTGCCCTTTGGGAACTAAACCACAAACCTCTGCTCATCATGAATTTTTTTTTTTTTCGTTTGGGGGAATACCTTCCATTCAAACCAGCCCTTTACCTGGTAAACTGGAGACTATAGTTGTGTCTTGATATTAGTTTCTCACTCAGGCTGTTTATCCTGGCAGATAACACCTTCTTACCTGGAAGGCATTCAAATTATAGAGGTGGGCTTTAGGAGGCAGTTGGAGGAGGAGAGGGTGAGGACCTGGCATACACAGAATGTCCTCCAAAGGTGGCATATTCCAAGCCAGATTTCCAGGGGGTGGTGTGGAGGCTGGTTAAAAAGGCCCTGATTTACTTTGAAAGAAGTAGTTCTTTCTTTCTTTTCTTTCTTTCAGTCTCGCTCTGTTGCCTGGGCTAGAGTGCCATGGTGTCAGCCTAGCTCACAGCAACCTCAAACTCATGGGCTCAAGCGATCCTCCTGCCTCAGCCTCCCGAGTAGCTGGGACTACAGGCACGTGCCACCATGCCCGGCTAATTTTTTCTATATATTTTTTGTTGTCCAGATAATTTCTTTCTAATTTTAGTAGAGATGGGGTCTCACTCTTGTTCAGGCTGGTCTCGAACTCCTGACCTCGAGCAATCCTCCTGCCTCGGCCTCCCAGAGTGCTAGGATTACAGATGTGAGCCACCACGCCCGGCCCTTTCTTTCTTTATTTTGAAGAATAGGGTGTTACTCTGTCACCTAGGCTGGAGTGCAGTGGCACAATCGTAGCTTATTGTAACTTCAAACTCCTGGGCTCAAGCTATCCTCCCACCTCAGCCTCTTGAGTAACTATTACTACAGGTGTGCGCCATCATGCCTGGCTGATTTTTTAATTTTTTGTAGAGACAGGGTCTCGCTATGTTGCCAGGCTGGTCTCGAACTCCTGGCCTCAAGCAATCCTTTAACCTTGGCCTCCCAAAGTGCTGGGATTAAAGGTATGAGCCACTTTGCCCAGCCTGAAAGCATTAAAACTTTAAAAATATTACTTTAAGGATTTAGATCTTTTGACAATCACGTTAGTAGTTTAAAGGGAAAATGTTAGGCAGGAATAGTTGGATGTTTTGTCTCTGAATGAACCGTAAGTGCACACTAACCATCTGAGGGTTCCCAGCCCTTCCTCACTCAGTGAAAACATCTGTTCTGTTTCTCAGTTCAAAGGATATTTGGAATTGCTGACTCAAACATACATATGTAAATTCAGTCATAGAGAACATAGCAGTCCCTCAAATACCACTGTTAAGAGTTATGTGTAGTTTATATAGAACAAATAGGCCTTTGTGGATTAGTGTGGAATTTTTTCTGCTATTTAGGAAAGATCTCTATAACTTAATGCTGAATTTTTGGCTTACCAAAATAACTAACGTTTGAGTAATTACTATGTGGTAGTCATTGTTCTAAGTGCTTGACACAAATTAAGTCAATTAATTATAGGTGGTGACACTTGTTACTTTTTGGCATGATACTTGAGTGATTACTCTTGGGAGTAGCGAAAAACTGAAAAGTGGAATTTTGAGATAGAAGAATGGATTGAAAAATACCATCCTCAAACCTAAAAGCAATATTTATTTTTTAAAAAACACAAAATCTACCTATTTGCAAAATAGTCTATCTAAGTATTAAAAGATTTGAAAATTTGATATACTGCCATTATTATGTGGCTAAATGCAGGATGTGTATAAATGCCATGTCAAGGTTATGGCCAGAGAAGAGTAGGCTGGGCTGCTGTTCTGCTTTTCTTTGTTGGAATGCTGTTCAGAAAGAACATGTACTTTGAGAATTACCACTTTCCTTTTTTTTTTTTTTTAATCTGTCTACTTGTTAAAAATGTCTGATTGGGTCAGATTACTGGTTAACTTTTGCCTTTTTTCTGCCATTGGAAACAGCACCACAAAGACATTGGTGCCTCACAGAGGTGAAGCAGGGAGCTGGAGTTCAGGGAGCTGGAGTTCCAAATGAAGCAGAGGAGCCTGGCTAGGAAGTACATAAAAAACGATACCAGCCATTGTGAAAAGTTTCTCTTGTGTTTTGGAGCAGGGGTTGCAAAGGTAACTTTTGTGAAGAAAGGCAGGGAAGAAACAGGTGGATTGATTAGGGAGCAGAGAGTCTTAGGAGAGAGGTTAGAAATCAGATGCAGCAGGAAGAGCTCCAGAAAGCACTGCCACTCTCATGGGTTGCTGAAAATGTCATGAAACATCTGAAAAACATTGACTAGCAATTGACTATTAGGTTCCTCTAGGCCCAGTTACACCTATGAGAAGATAGTGTTACTACTTCTACATAATAGTAGAACTATTAATAGTTGGAGAGAGTGAGTTTGGCTCATTTATTTGAACCTAGTAGAACCTTTTCAGAGTTGGGTTAAACTAAACTCAGGCATAGTTCCTGACCAACATCATATCTGGGGAGAGTTCAAATCCATGTTTAATCATGAAAAGATATGACTTTCTTACCTCTTTCCTCTTCTCGTGGCTTTTGTTTTGTTTCTTTACCTTGGTCTCACATGCCACTTAAGGTCACTATTGGTCTCAAGTCCCTCGCCCATGTGCCTTTGCACCTCCCTGACAATCATGGTGGATCATCAACCCCACTCAGTTTCCGCAGGCTGTTCCCTTGGCCTCACCCTCCAGAAAACATCTACCTCTGGAACCTTAGATCTACAATCCAACTCTTTACCAGACCTCCCCTCCATCTTTCTCACTCTCACTGAACCTGCCCTTTGACTGTGTTTGCATCTCCAGCCCCCCAACCCCTTGTTCACATTGACTTTGGTGATTTCCTCCAATCACACATCCTCTCCTGCCAAGCCTGGACTCTCTCTAGTCATTGCTGCAGCCCTTCTCTTGCTGGTGCTGTCGGCTCTGCCCCATGACCTTCTACAGACTCATACTCCAGATCAATCTATATGCAATCTCCTGGCTTCTATACCTAAATTGCATGAGTGAGTGGGAGAGACTCTGGTAGCCCTGAATACTGGCCGCTCCAGACTTAGGCTGTTCTGTCTCAGGGGGACACAGTCTGTTTTATCAGTGCTGTTTCAACCACACCCATGGCTCTAACCTTACCTGTAGTTTTAGGACCCCTAAATCTCCATCTGTAGCCTGCCTTAACCCCCAGCTTCAGACTCACATACCCAGGTTCATACTGGACCACTCGATGTGATATTCCCTAGGTAACCAACATTGTCACCCCAATCTCAGACTCAAACTCTCTGGGTTCCTTGTAGTATATGGCAGCAACGTCTACATAGTGATCCAGACAAGAAGCATTGATAGCCAGTCATTTTGGACTCTTACTTCTCCCTCAAACTCCCCCCATCCCCATCTAATCAGTTGTATCATTTCTTCCTTCCATAGTATTTGGTTACCATATGAAATCACTGTTTCTTAGGTCAAAAATGATCAAATATCCACAATTTCATATGTTAAATCTACTTTAAACTTGCTCCCCCCTGCCACATGCCTACTGCTGCTGCTCAGTTTACACTCCCATCATCCCTTGCCTGGACCATTGTAATTTTCCTTGACCAGTCTCCTTTCCCCTCATAACTCCCCTTTCATTAGTTCTCCACATTGCTGCCAGTTTTATCTCTGTGACATACAAGTCTGTTGGTTATTGCCCTGTTTAAAGTCCTACTGCTATCACTTGTGCTGCCTCCCCCAACATATACACACCCCTCCTAGTACCCTGCATCCCAGCTGTACCTCAAATCCACCATGCTGTCCATACATGTGTTCATTTGCATATTAGTGTTCTACCTGGCACGTTCTCTTTTGCCTACTTTTTTTTTTTCGAGACAGTCTTGCTCTGTTACCCCAGCTAGAGTGCAGTGGCGTCAGCCTAGCTCACAGCAACCTCAAACTCCTGGGCTCGAACAATTCTCCTGCCTTAACCTCCTGAGTAGCTGGGACTACAAGGTGTGGGCGACCTTGCCTGGCTAATTTTTCTATTTATTGCAGAGATGAGGTCGCTCTTGCTCAGGCTGGTTACTTCCTGAGCTTAAGTGATCCTCCCACCTCAGCCTCCCAGAGTGCTAGGATTACAAGTGTGAGCCACCGCACCTGGCCTCTTTTGCCTATCTTTCAAACTTCCACTTGACATCACCTCTTTTGTAAAACTCTTTTGAATGCCTTCAGGTAAAGTTCCTCATTCCCCAATGTATTATATGTGTCTTCTATTGTAGTACTTACAGCTCTGTGTTGTAGTTACCAGTTTATATAGTCTCTAGATGCATTCCTTGTGGTCAGGAAACAGTGTCTTAATAGTTTTATTCCTAATATCTGGCAAGAGCTTGGCACATTATAGAGTCTCAGTACACGTTAAATGACTAAAAGTCCATTATAGTAAAGACTCATGATTTATTTTTTGGAAATACCTTTCCTCGGGGAGGGAGGGAAAGCAAATGGCTTTTATTTATTTTTTTCTTAATAAGGCGGCACAGTAGGATTTAGTCATAAAACAAGACTGAGTTTTTATCTTGGCTTCTTTCACCGTCAGGATTTGAGAAAGCCGTGTGACTTGGCTGTGTCCCAGGCCTCTGCACAGATAAGCAGGAACCTGCTAATAGACACCCTGCTCGTTGACACTGGGCCATGTCAAGCATCAAATGCTTTTGAAAGGGCCTTCAAAACAGCAAATTATTGTATAATTTTAAAGGATTAATATGACAGTGGTGGGATATATTGTTTATGTCTCTGAAGTAGCTTGTTGAGTTAGATTTGGATTTGTTTTGATCTCAGCCATTTTGTACATCACTGCACTGAGTCAATCTTGGCAGACCAAAAAATCATTAAAAGATGTTTTTATTGAGCTCTGTCCACTGGCTAGCTTCCTTGTTTTAGGTTTGGTGGGCATTAGGAGTAAGAACTAGGGGTAATAACTTTGAGAAGACACAATTTAAAAGAAGATTTAAACGTTCCAAATTTGAAGCAGTTGAGTTTTCTCTAAATGTCAGTTATCACAGTGATCAATACTCCCAAAAGTATGTGTGCTGCTCAGACGCTAGGGAAGTGGCCCCTGCTGGCTGGCTGACCAGGAGCCAGGGTAAGTTCAGTTCTTAAAGCCATTTTGTGATTAAGCATTGTAATTGCTTTCTGAATTTACTTGGCTAACCAGGCAGTTCTTAGGCCTCAGGCAAAACTACACTTGCTTTTAAAAATAAATTTAATAAAGTATCCTTGAGTTCCACAAGCACTCCCTCTGTTTTTTTGTTTTTCTTTAAGAGATGGGGTCTTGCTCTGTCGCCCAGGCTAGAGTGCAGTGGCACAATCATAGCTCACTGCAGCCTTCAGCTCCTGGGGTTGAGTGATTCTCTTGCCTCAACCTCCCAAGTAGCTGGGACTACAGGCGCGCACAGCACCATGCCCAGCTAATTTTTAAATTTTTTTTTTGTAGATACAGGGTCTCGCTATGTTCCCCAGGTTGGTCTTGAACTCCTGGCCTCAGGTGATCTTCCTGCCTCAGCCTCCCAAAGTACTGGGATTACAGGCATGAGCCACTGTGCCCAGCCTCCCTCAGTTTTGTAAAACTTACTATTTTTTTCCAATTTCTGAAGTACCACACTATAAATAAAAACTGAGCATTAAAAAACAAAAAAAACCCTGAGTTAATATTCCCTGCCCCCAGGTCATCACTGTTGAACAGTTAAGTGTGCAGCCTTGTAGGCCTCACATAAGGGATTCTGTACATAAAGGTAAATTCTGAAAGCCGAATTAGGACCCCATACTATACATGTGCTATGCAGTTTGCCTTTCCAAACAGTGGACTTTCCCCCAAGGCATTATAAATTTGTATGACAGGTAAAATTTCCTGGCAGTTGTGTCTGGAAAGGTCTTTCCAGTGCTAACCATGGAGCTGTGACTGAATAGAACTTCTGACGTCACTGGGATCATCTAAAGCCTAAAAGGGTTGCTGAGATGCCTGCAGGCACATTTATTCAGAGGTTATTCAGACAGTTGTGTTTGTCCTTTTTGACCTAGGGTGTGATGGGAGAAAAGGCAAAATCTGAGGTGCTGGCAGCGCAGAGAGGCTAAGCTGGGCCTCAGCAGAGCTGGGTTGGACTGGGGAGGGGAAGAGAGAATTAGGCTTCCAGAAAAGAAGAGAGTGCTTAGCAGGGGGACTCTGGAAACAAACCAGCCTGGCACTGATGTAGATTGAAAGGCATGGTTCTTAAGAGTTTGGATGCTTTACTTGAGTTAATGTTTACTTTTTTTGGTTGGTAAGAAGTAAATGTAATATAGCATGTTAAGGCATCATAAATAGAAAATATAGTAAATAAACATTCAGTGTCTTTGGTGTTTGAGGCAATACAGATGCGTAGCATTGAGGTGATTTGGGAAGGGCCGTCATACCCTACTATTCCTTCTCTTCCTCCTGTTTCTGAATTCTCCCCTTACTATGAGAGAAAGCAGTAAGCACAAAGCTTTAAGTGGACTTTTTCTTTTTTTTCTGTAGTGTTCTCTCAGAGGACCAAGACAGTTACCTTTGTAATGTCACCTTATTTAGGAAGGCCGTTGATGACTTCAGACACAAAGCCAGGGAAAACAAGTAAGATGATGATGACGATGATGATGATGATGATGATTTATTTTGTTAGTTCATTTGTACGCAGTGTGGACAATGTTGTTTTATTCCCCAAATTTAGATTCATCGTTCGTGACTTCCAGTATAATGAAGAGGAAATGAGAGCAGATAAAGAAGAAATGAACAGGCTTTCTACTGACAAGAAAAAACAATTTGTATGTGTTTTTAATATTTAGTACTATCAGTGTTAAGCAGAAGAAAAAGTGGGTATTGCTTTCTTTGATTTAAAAGAAAACAAAACTTCTTTGATTTTCCTTTTAAGAAATTTGATTTTAGTTTTTTCTGTTGAGTAGTCAGAAGAAATTTCCTCTAAAGCTTAGATCTATGAATAGTTATCTTAAAATACATACCTAAAAATTAATTACTCCACCTACATCCATATCAGAGATTAATTTTAAATGCAGAATTTTGGTTAATGTCCTTGTAGTGAAGGGCGATTCTAGTTAATAAAGTTCTCTGTTTTCAGTAAGAATTTTCATTTTCTTAAGGCAAATTTTTCCAATGCCTTAATTTTCTATTGAAGCCATTTGTATTTAAACTATTGAAGAGTTGGTGTGTTGTAGGCATCATGGGGAACAGGGATGGAACTGTGAAAATGAAAGATGGCATCGACTTTCTTGCCATCTTCAAGTATAGGATTACTATGAAAACTAAAGGCTTGTATGGAAAGGGAAACATGCAGTGAATGATAATGTGTTTCCCTTGTAATATGGGGGAGAAATAAAGGCAAATTCCACTGAAAATTATTTCTAAGTACTTTATAAACCATATTATCTCGACTGGGAGAAAATTAACCCTAACCAAGTAATATCCAGTATAACGAACTTGTTGGGGAAGACCCAACCCTTTAAAGAACAAATATTTTGACCAAAGATTTTCACTTTGTTATCTTTTTTTTTTTTTTATTTCAGCATATTATGGGGTACAGATGTTTAAGTTACATGTGTTGCCCTTGGTTCCCCTCCCCCCAAGTCCGTGTTTCAAATATGTCCATCCTTCGGGTAGTGCACATTGCACTCCTTGTGTATACAAATACCCGTCCCCTCCTCCCCCCTCCTCCCACCGCCCTCCCCCTTCCCCAGCATCCACACTTTGTTATCTTTATTGCTTAAATTAATTGATTGGTACATCATAGCCTATTAATATTATCCAAGTGTTAGCTGAATTGGTAATGTATGTGTATGTCTTTTGAGTGTGGAGAGTCTATAGTATTTGAAATTTGTTTCTTTAAAGAGGTATTTAATTCTACCAGATATTTTAAGTTCAAAAAGAATTAAATACTACATAATAGAAAATCATTTAAAATTTAGAATGTAAAGAGGTTTTGGAGATCTGTATCAACCCCCTTATTCTACAGATGAGAAAACTAAGAGCTAGGGCTGTTAAATCCCTTGCCTGTATAACTATAATATTTACTTTTGTTTCTGAGAAGTTGTTTGCAGGTAGAATTCTATTTTAAATGTATTAAATGTTTTAGAGTATTGTGTAGTAAATTCAGATTTTTATATTTTGCTTTTCAAATCTAGGGTACTCCTATATTTTATACCACTTTAATTAAAATATATGTCTTTTTCTATGTTAGTGAATTGGTTCAGTGCATTTTAGTGTCTGTTGAGGTTACCTAGTAGTGGCTAACCTTTTAATCTAATTCAAGGTAAAGTATCCAAGATAATGAGAATAATACTTAAAACATTTAAAAAGTGACTTATGTGACTTAATTCTCCTATAGATTCCTAGTGGACAGTTACTTCTTTAAAAATTGTTGGTCTGTCAAATTGTCTTTTCTAAGAACAAATTTGTGGTAATTTTTTTTTTTTCGTTTTATAGGGACCACTCGTGCGATGGCTGAAAGTGAATTTCAGTGAGGCATTTATTGCGTGGATTCATGTGAAAGCTTTAAGAGTTTTTGTTGAGTCTGTTTTAAGGTAAAGAAAGTTAATTGCAAAACTTGTAACTGAAGAGTTCATGGATTCTTTCACACTGGACCTCTTTATTTATAACACAGTCTAGCAATATGAAATCGATTTGGAGAAACTACAGGGCCCATCATGAAGGAGAGATTGTCAATATCATGCAGCTTATAAAGTGTGAATCAGTCTTATCCTTTAACACCAGGTTTAGAGAAAGATCCATGCTGGTATGCTCTCGGGTTCTTTGCTTATGTAGTTATTTAAGTTAAAAGTAGATTGTAAAATATTAGCCAATGTTTGATTGAAAGGAAGATCTTTCAAATATTTTACATGCATTAATAGTTTGGTATGCAGTATACTAATGACTTATTGAAATCATCTCATTAACCTAAAATATTTTAATATTTTGAAATACTTACAATCTCAATCATTTTGTCCTCTGCACATGTTGCTCTAACTTTATTAGAAATAGTTTTTAAAAAATTGTATGTAGCTGTGCTCACTGTTTCTTTAAATTTTCAATGTAGATGTGGGTAATCTTATGTTTATTATCATAAAAGTATCTACTAACTTTACATGTTATTATTTCCTGAGGCTATTCATAGATTGCTTTAAAAATTGAATAGTATTAATAATTAAAGTAATTCCTAGTAATTGGCTCGTTTTAAAGAGAGATTTCTAGTGGGCAATGAGGACCAGAGGTTTATGTTTCTATGTATGTTAGTTTTAAGTTTTTTATGTAAATTAGTTTAAGGTTCTATGTGTATTAGTTGAACTTGTGAAGGTAGTCATTAAAATGAGATACCCTTTCCCTGTTAATCATGGCCAAAGAGTTTGAAAATACTTGTTTTAAAAAACAAATCTCTTCATGTGCCTGCTTGTGTTGCATACTGTATTTCTGCTTCTTTCTAAGGTATGGCTTGCCAGTGAACTTCCAAGCAATGCTACTTCAACCCAATAAGAAAACAATGAAGAAACTGAGAGAAGTATTATATGAATTGTATAAACATCTAGACAGCAGTGCAGCAGCTATTATTGATGTAAGTACTTACTTGATAGCCTGGTAGAGTAGGAATTGGAGTGAATTTCAGGAAAAAATGACTGGAAGATGATAGAAAAGGGATAGTAAATATCATGATACTTAATCATGTTTTATTACTTTAAGGTTCTCAGTTTGTTAGATAAATGTAGCAAGTAATTTACATTGTTGACTCTGGTTTGTACTAGTTGTAGCTGTGCTTTGCTTCTTGATATTTCTAATAGCCAGTCATTATCCTGCTGTATATCAGATGTTTATAGCTGCAGATACACAGAAACAACCAGTGATACTAGTTGTTTACAAAAACTGTAAATTGCAGAGAGGAAGAAAATAAGTAGTTATTTTAATTTTATTTGGCAGAGATAACAGTCAATAGATGAGCATTTTGCCTAGCACTCTGGGAGGCTGAGGCGGGCGGATCATTTGAGCTCAGTAGTTCAAGACCAGCCTGAGAAAGAGTGAGATCCCGTCTCTACTAAAAATAGAAAGAAATTGGCTGAACAACTAAAAATATATAGAAAAAATTAGCCGGTCCTGGTGGCGCATGCCTGTAGTCCCAGCTGCTTGGGACGCTGAGGCAGAAGGATCGCTTGAGCCCAGGAGTTTGAGGTTGCAGTGAGCTAGGCTGACGCCACGGCACTCTAGCCAGGGCAACAGAGTGAGACTATGTCTCAAAAAAAAAAAAAAATGAGCATTTTGAAAGGAGCTATGATTTTTCTAAAATGGTACATATTTATATCTTCTTTTAGCAAAAGAAGATATAAAAGAAGATATAAACAGACTACATGTGTCTTTTGTTGCTGCTGTTTAAAATTGTAGTGGCCTTTTATATTTAGATTTCAAATTTTTTTTTTTTTTTTTGAGATAGAGTCTTGTTCTGTTGCTGGGGCTAGAATGCAGTGGTGTCATCATAGCTCACAGCAACCTCAAACTCCTGGGCTCAAGGGATCCTCCTGCCTCAGCCTCCGGAGTACCTGGGACTATAGACACATGCCACACGCCAACATGTTTGGCTAACTTTTATTTTTTTCCTATAGAGACAGGGTCTCACTGTGTTGCTCAGACTGGTCTTGAACTCCTGGCCTCAAGTGATCCTCCTGCCTCAGCCTCCCAGAGTACTAGGATTACAGGCATGTGGCACCGTGCCCAGCCTTGACTTCAAATATCTTGCTGACTTTTTTTGTTTTTAGGATGGTAGTATCTCACATAGGCATTAATTAGAACCATGAAAAATCAGTTTTTCTTGATAGAAGAAAATGCAGGAAATGACTTGCTACATTTTTATGGAATTGCAGATAAAATAAGAGGTCTATTTGATACATAATTTCCTACAAATTCTTATAACATGCACATCTAATAAAGTGTTATCTTTAAAACCATATTTGGTTTATTTCCATTCAACATTTCATAAGCCTTGTATCCCATAAACTCAATATCCCAAGCCTCCAAAAAGGGATGGTAGGGTCATGGTAGAAACACAGCAGGCTTTGGAGTCAGGATGCCTCAATCTGGCTTTGCTACTCGCCGTGTTTCCCAGGGCAAGTCAACCTTTCAGAGATCTTTCCTCATTTGCAAAGTGGAGATAATGCCTAACTCAGATTAAATGAGCATATGTGCATACATTTAGCCCAGGGTAGGTATTCAATAAAAAGGTAAGTGTTAATACCTTTTTCTTATGTTAAGTATGTGATTGAATAATTGTCTTGTTTTTCCATAGGCTCCTATGGATATTCCAGGTTTAAACCTGAGTCAACAGGAATATTACCCGTATGTGTACTACAAGATTGATTGCAACTTGCTGGAATTCAAGTAAAAATGAGCTCCTCCCCAGACAATCCTGTCCTTGTGTTGGTGTATGTAACAGAACTAGGTTGCAGTATGGTAGTGCTTTTAACTCTCTCTTACCCTTTGCTTGCTTACCCCTTTTCCTAGGTTAGTTCTCCCATAGTGGTCCAACATTTTCTTTTTAAAGGAAAATATATATATATTGTTTTCTTTTTATTGATCAGGTCTGTAAATGTGTACTAAAAAAAAAAATCAGAGTTTATTTATAAACAGAATAGTTTATTTAAAGAAAAGGTCTTTTCCTTATTGATATTGTGGTATGCATTAATTCCATTTGTTACTATTGTGCACAAAAACCTTGTTTACAAGGGAATGGTGTAAACATTTATACCATTTTGTTCACTGTATTTAGTAGACATAACTGTTCAATAGTTATTGAATTGTGATGTAAAGAAATGTGACAATATTCAGGTATGTGCTTTTTGAATGTTTCAAATTACAATCTATGAGCACTGTTGACACCCACAGGAAAGAATAAAATTACCTGTGCAAAGGTGTATTGTGGTGTGTGTAAGTTAAGATTACAATTCAGTTTGAGAGTTTAATAAATGGCATCACAGCTAACTGCTGTGCTACTTTCAGGATTTTGTTATATGCTGAGGTGTGACTGTTTGTGTCATCTGACTTTCCTGTGATTTAATTGTGCCAAATATGGGTCAGAGCACAAATTCAAAGATTATTTTTCAACTTATGATGAATATTTACATTTGGACAGTAGACTTTTAGTTCTTTCAAATAATTAAGAAGTAGAGCCAGTTTTGAATAAAGTGTAGCAAAACGATGCAGCTTTAGTCATTTGTTTTGTCTGAGTATTTTACATGTTTCCTTTTTAAGATCTGTAATTATAGAAGCCTTCATTTTGATGTTTATGTCATTTATGACATAGTCTGAAAATAGAGGCATTGCTAGCCTTTAAAATTTCTGAAATGAGGCTGGGCATAGTGGCTCATGCCTATAATCCTAGCACATTGAGAAGCTGAGATGAGAGGATTGCTTGAGGCCAGGAGTTAGAGACCCTGGCTCTACAAAAAATAGATAAGTTAGCAGAGTGTGGTGGCATATGCACCTGTAGTCCCAGCTACTTCAGAGGCTGAGGCAGGAGGATCCCTTGAGCACAGGAGTTTGAGGTTGCAGTGAGATATGCTGACGCCACTGCGCTGTAGCCTGTGCAACAGAGCGAGACCCTGTCTCAAAAAAGAAAAAAGAAGAAAGGGTCTCTGAAATTAACTAGTGTCCTGAATGAGCTTTTGAAAGAGGAATTTGTGGCAATGCTGCCCTTACTGTGTATTCACAGGTTTGCAAATGGGAGAAAGAAGTTTACATTTTATTTTAGGGGCATGTCATTATTATTCTATTCCCTTTAAAAAATTAGCCTCCAAAATTCTTTTTATTTCAAAATTGTATATTGTTATTTCTTAATCAATTTCAAACAAATACAGACATCTACAAAGTGAAACTTGAGAGACACTCACCCCCCACACCCCCCAATTTCTACCTCCCAAGGGACATTTATGTATTTTCCTGCAGGCCCTTTTCTGTATTTCTACAACATATATCTCTCACATACACACACAGTTTATTTTAATAAAAATGGGACCATACTACACACATTCTGTCACTTGCTTTTTTGCTTAATAGTATATCCAAAATATCTTTACAGTGTAGCTAGAACCATCTCATTCTTTCAACCAGCTCCATGGTGTTCCATCATGTATGTGTCTGTGCCATATGTACTATAGATGAATGGATGGATATTCAGGTTGTTCTCAGTTTTTGCTCTTAACATACACTGCTGTAGTAAGCATCCTTGCACAGTTCTCTTTGTATACTTGTATTAGTACTTCTGTAAGACAGATCCTAGAAGTGGAATTTGCAGGGTCATACATAAAAGTATGTACATATGTATTTAAAATTTGGGCACATACTGCCCAATTATCTGTCAGAATTCTAAATTCAACACATGCTTGGAATGTGGGTTTATTTTCAGTTTTCCTTTGGACAAGAAGAAGCTATAAAAACTGATGTCAGAAAATTCTGGTTCTGTGTCTTTTCACTTGTTCTTTGAGTCTTAGTATCTGTAAATTGAGAATAATCTTTCTATCATAGAGGGATATGTTTTGACTATCAACAATTTAAAATTTAAAATCCCAGCACAGCTGAGTGCCATGATGTGCTCCTGTAAGTCCCCGCTACTTGGGAGGCTGAGGTGGGAGGATTGCTTGAGTCCAGGAGTTGGAGGCTGTAGTTTGCTATGATCATGTCAGTGAGTAGCCACTGCACTCCAGCTTGGGCAACATAGAGACCCTGTCTGTTAACAACAACAAAAACAAAATCCCAGCATATGTTTGAAACTATGGGACTTTCACTATACTTTCTATCAGGGGTGCAGTGCCGCAGAGTGGCTGAGCATGTGGCTCTGGAGCCAGACCCCAGCTCTCTACTCATGGGCTCTGTGGTCTGGGCTCAGAGTGATCTCTGCATCCCAGTCCCTCCTCTATAGATTGTGCATAATTAGAGTGCCCACCTCATTAGGGCTGGTTGATGAGAAAGTGAGACCTCATGTGCACAGAAAGTGCTTTTATAGTACCTGCTGAGAAGTTGGTACATGTACTTACAATCCTTGAGGAGTACATGTAGCTCTTTTTTCACTGTGTTTACTTTGGGAAATTTAAGATACACATCATTGTATCTGAAGGTTAGAAGGAAGTAATTGCATGATAGGGTGTAGTGGGTGAGTAATAGAGTTCGTGTCTGTAACGTAACATTAAAGCAGGTTGAGCATCACTGAGCTTCAGTCTGTGTTGGGTTGTCTACATTGTTGATGGGGTACCATTCCTGGGAAGGGACTGCTCCTGTCACTTGCCTCACTCAGGAGTCCACTGGTTCTCCACTAGGATAGCGCTCACATTACACTGAGATTCATTAAACATTTATTGAGTATCCTTTAGAGACCATTCACACCTGTCACCTCAGCCCTTCCTTGTGATATTCATGATGGGAAGACTGGCAGTCCCCATTTTACATATGTGGAGATTTAGGATCAAAGAACTTAAGTGATTTCTATGTTAAGTCACATATTTTGAATCAGTCAGGATTTGAACCTAAGGTTTCTGACTGCTGGGTATCATACTTCCCACCCTCCACTAGGGAAGGCGAGTGAGCCAAAACATTCCTTAACCTTGGTCTAAGATAGATAATAATATAGAAAAGGTACTGGCTGTGGATAATCAGATATTAAATTGTGTTGGTATTTGGTAGGAACCCAGGAGTCCAGAACATTTCATGAATGATGGGTGATGATGTGTCTAGTTGTTTAATGCTAATACCAGTAGCCTGAGTTACCCTAGATTTTTCTACCTCTTCTACTGCCCTGCTGAAGTTGCTCTTAAGCAGAAGCTCTTTGTGGACCATACTCCACACAGCTTTTTGAACCAGTGCATATCAAGTAGTACCTTTAAAGTAATACTTTGTACATAAATACTCAGCAAATGTGAACTTTTATTTGCTCTTGCTTCAAAATTAGTCTCGTTGCTAATAAAATATAAGAAATTGATCTAGTAATGAGGTTTTTCTCCTTCATTCTCAACTATCTTTTTAGTCTGAAAAGAAATCAAAGTAACATATGCACAAGGTTAAAAACCACATATGCAAATATTACAGAACAGCTTATAATGAAAACCTTGCCTACTTTTAGAAAAAATATGATTGTCTTTTGTTAACATCAATAAAAGATGGTATGTCCTAGAAGGTCTATAACAGTATTACATTCTAGAGGAAACATACCAAATTTAGTACTTGTCTCTACATTGAAGTTCACCCATTTCAATAATGTAAATTTATTCATGGTCTTTATTTTTCTAGCATTGATAGCATTAGATTCTTTAGTGTATTGGATGTAATCCTCACTAAAAAGAGGAATACAGCACATTGGAACCATTTGATTCACCAGTGGATTTGCCATATTTTTAGATATGAGCCCCATGACTTGTGAGAGAAAAAGGGAACAGAGTAGAATCGCAGAAGTCTTGAACAGTAAGAGACTGCCTCCCCAGATTGTTCAGCTCTGCGGAAGAAGATAGAACTGAAGAGAAACAAGACAACATCCTTTACACCAGGAGTGGCCAAGATAATGCGAGAAGAAAAAAAGCTTTAAAACAAAGCTGAGGCAGTCAGTAAACACAAAGGGATAAGGGAAATGCAAATCAAAACCACAACAAGATACCACCTAACCCCAGTGAGAATGGCCATTAAAAAGTCAAAAAACAGATGCTGGTGCGAATGCAGAGAAAAAGATACACTTATACACTGTTGGTGGGACTGCAAACTAGTACAACCTCCATGGAAAATAGTATGGAGATTCCTCAAAGAACTAAAAGATCTACCATTTGATCCAGCAATCCCACTACTGGGTATTTACCCAAAGGAAAAAAAGTCATTTTATCAAAAAGACACCTGCACTTGAATGTTTACTGCAGCACAATTCACAATTGCAAAGATGTGGAATCAACCCAAGTGCCCATCAGTTGATGAATGGATTAATAAAATGTGGTATGTGTATACCGTGGAGGACTACTCAGCCATAAAAAAAGAATACCTTTTCTAACAATCTGGGTGGAACTGAAGTGAAGTATTGCAAAAATGGAAAAACAAACGCATGTACTCATTATTAAATTGAAACTAACCAATCAGTACTCATGTCCAGATAGACTAAAACTCAACAGAAATCAAGCAGGTGGGAAGGGGGAGGAGGGCTTGGGTGAATTCATACGTAACAGGCACAATGTACACTATCTGGGTGATGGGCACACTAATAACTTTGACTCAAGTAGTACAGAAGCAATCCATGTAACCAAAACATTTTTACCCCCATAATATTCTGAAATTAAAAAACACCACCATAAAGGGGACTTTCCCTGTCAGTTGCTCAATACTGAAATTGGCTATTATACCCACAGGGGTTCCTACTTAGGGAATTTAATAAAAACACAGATTCATTACCAAACTCCAGAGAAATGTGGTTTATAGTCTTAAGTAGATCTGAGGAACACTCTACATTTTTTTTTTTTTTTTGAGACAGAGTCTCACTGTGTTGCCCGGGCTAGAGTGCCGTGGCATCATCCTAGCTCACAGCAACCTCAAACTCCTAGGCTCAAGCGATCCTCCTGCCTCAGCCTCCCGAGTAGCTGGGACTACAGGCATGTGCCACCATGCCCGGCTAATTTTTTCTATATATTTTTAGTTGTCCAATTAATTTCTTTCTAATTTTAGTAGAGACGGGGTCTCGCTCTTGCTCAGGGTGGTCTTGAACTCCTGAGCTCAAACAATCCGCCCGCCTCGGCCTCCCAGAGAACTAGGATTACAGGCGTGAGCCACCGCGCCCGGCCAACAATCTACGTTTTTAACAAACACCCATGAGAGTCAGATGCGGGTGGCCACCGTTACAGTCTGAGACTGCCTTCTAAAGATTCTGCCTCTGAACCTTCAGACTGGGGCACTGACTTTGGGTTTGTGAGCATCTTGAGGTCTCATTCAAGCAGTGATTCTGCTTCACAGAGACCACATGTAATAGGATCATTACGGGCAAATCAGCCTTTTCTACTCTGTCACCTGAAGAAGCATTCCATATCCTTGCTTAAAAGAACCAGAAAGTTCTGCCTTAACAGGAACTGATCAATGAAGGTGTCCTTTACCCTTGGAAGGCCACAGAATATCAAGCTGAAATTTGTAAAGACTGCCTAAAAGGATCAAGGTCACATTTTCGTCTTTTCCTTGAGACAACCTCCCTGCCCTCGGACATCTGGACATGATTTATCACTGCTTATATAGTGTAAAAGAACAACTAAAACAGTTCTCATTCTCAAAGAATAGTTTACATGAGGAAACAGATGTTAAGATGAAAGTGAAAAAAGCTGGAGGCAGCAAAGGTTATTGTTGCAGTTAGACAAAGGAAGGAGTAAACTGAATGTGTGATACCTTGAACTTGAAAGTAGTTTTTTTTTTTAACTAAAAGATGACGAGAAACTAGATAGAATATTAAGTCCCAAGAGCAGATTTCACCATTTCCTAGGTATTTGGATGACCTCACTGGATAGTCCTGTGACAAATAATTCTTAATTATCCTTTTTAGCAACACAGATTTTCATATTTTATATTTAACTATTTAGGTGCATGTTTGGACCGATTCTCAGAGTAGTTACAGGTCAGTACAGGTTTTATGCGTTGCTAGAAGCATAAAGTCACTTTTCTTTTGAATAAAAATTGTGACTACACTTTACCACGAGAGGGCACTCTGGTGCCATTGAAAAGCAAACAGTTTTTTTTCCCCTGCCACTCCTTCTCATGGTTGGTTCTGAAATATATAGGCAGTTTAGAGAAGCCCACACTTGGCAGCATTATGCTTTGGACTCCTGTTACAAGTATTTGTTAATACAGAGTTCTCAGAAAGTGTTAGATGACTCATTCATCTCGACTTACTCCAGCCTGTGTGTGTGCATGTGTATAAAACCCAAACACCCCCATAATACTCTGAAATAAAAAAAAAAAAAAAGGAAAAAACCCCAAACAAACCCAAACACCTTTCACCAGACTGGTGCTATCCAGTGACAAAGTTTTCACCAAAAATAAATTGCAAAGGGTAAGGCTGTATGTGTGTGCGTGTGTGTGTGTGTGTGTGTGTGTGTACATACTCTTATTCAGCAGATAGTTGTTGAGCACATGCGGTGAACCAGGTGTTGTCTTAAGCACAGGGATATGATGCTGAGCGGTCAGAAGACCTCCGTGGGGTGTGCAGACTAGTAAGCTGGTGGCAGCTTGACTTGGAAAAATACAAACTTGGCAAGCCCAAATTAGAAGAAGGATTTTTCTGATCTGTAAAATCCAAAGTCTAAAAACATACCAACTTAAGGGTATCTGGCCAGAACAGTCAAACCATAGTATCAGTTAGTGGGTAAAAAATAGACTTTTTTTTTTCCAAATCTGACCACACAGTCAGTCTGGTTTAGCATTGTCCAAAAGAATTTTCTGTGATGATGGACCTTCTGTACCTGTGCTACCCAGTGCAGTAGCCCCCAGCCACACGTGGCTGTAGATCACTTGAAATGTGGCTAGTGTGACTGAAGAACTGAATTTTTAATCTTATTTAATTTTGATGAAATAGCTCCATGTGGCTGGTGGCTACTGTACGGGACAGACAGGTCTGGTTGGTCACACCTGGGTAATGAGTCTTTTTGCCCTTAAGTTTCCAATATGTCCCATATCCTTCGGCTTTTTTTTTTTTTTTTTTGGTTCCTATAACTGGAAGAGCCAGCCTAGCTTCTATTCACTTTGATTGCCAGATTTAATTTCCCCACAAGTCTCAGAAACAAGGAGAGGAAAGTATTGCTCTCTTAGTCATTGTTGATGTGCCTCAGATTGCTACACAGACAGCATTCTCTTTGATCACAAAAGACAACTACATATACTTTGTGCCTTTATGTGCATGAGGGTAAACCGGTTGCAATATTGAAAGACCAAAAGCTGTTTCTGATGGGAAATATTGGATCAGCAGAATTGAAAACACAGCTGTGTGGTTCTAATGGGGATATAATTTCTTCTGTCAATCAGTGCACACTTAGCATCCATTGTGTGCAAGGCCTTCACTACACCAGGCTCTGTGGGGAGACATCAGGGAGCTGCTCAGCACATGCTTTTGAATGACATTATTTGTCTCTATTGGCTTCTGAGGAATTTAAGAAGTCCATAAAATGTTGAAGCAGATAAGGCCTCTCATAAGAAGTCTAGCAACTTACAGTTGCCCTTGAAAGAGGCAAATTATATAGGAAAGTGAGAGCCCTCTGTCAGTGGCTCCGTTTCCATCAGTGACATGTGGCATGGCTCTTACCTCCTCCCTCTTGAGCACCGTGGGGCTCCTGTGCTGGGGCTCCCACCTCTCTCTCACAATAGAGACACTTTGCTTGTGTCTCCCTCACCTTTTCACCCCCCTCCCCATCCTCCACTTCGCTGGCCATATCTCTTTCCCCAGTCTATTCTGACAGCCTGCTTACTGGCCACCTCGTCGCCGGCCTCCGCTCACCCTCGGTTCACCCTAGCTCTGCTGCCAGACAGCCGCATGCACGCGCCTGCTCACAGATCCTGAAGAGCCCCTCATGCGCCCACAGAATAAAGTCCCTTTGTTCAAATTGGATTTTCCCCTCTCTTAAAATTGGCTTCTCTGTGTATTTTCTGAAAACAGAATATTGTTTAGTGTTTGTTTTTTAATTTGATGGGAGCCTCTTTGAGAGGAAAATTTAGACCATAGATGTTTATTATGAATGTTCCTGCAGTCTGCTTTGCTCTCCTGCTCTCTCTGAGCTGCCCGCTGCTCTCCCCGGGTGTGATCTTGGGCAGCCTAATATCCTGGAGTCTGAACCGTTTCTTCTTTTGTAGAAGAGGGATAATTAGGATAACACTATAGGACTATTGTGAGGATGAGAATTAAATGTTAGGTACAAATTTTCTAGGAAGGGACATGGCACAGAGAAGGGGTTCAACATATTAGCTGACTTATTTTAGTGTTATCCTTTTTCTCACTACTTGATTTTTGTTTCTTGTTTGCTTCTTGCTTCATATGTGAATTGAAATTAGTTTCCCTTTAACTACATCTATTTAGAAGGCAGCTTCTCCATTAAAAACCTACCAGGATCACATGACCAGCAATTTCACTGCTAGGTATATACATACCCAAGAGAATTGAAACCACATGCCTACACAAAATTTGTACACAAAACGTCATAGTAGCATTATTTATAATAGCCCAAGAGTGGACACAACCCAAGTGCCCATCAAGCGATGAATGAATGGATAAACAAAATGTGGTAAACCCATACGATGGAATATTATTCAGCCATAAAAAGGAGTGATGTACTGATCCATGCCACCTCATGGATGAACCTTGAAAACATCATGCTAAGGGAAAGAAGCCAGATATGAAAGATCACATATGATTTCATTTATAAGAAATGTCAGGAATAGGCAAATCCATACAGAAAGAAGATTAGTGGTTGTCAGGGACCAGGATGGGGGAGGGGTTTGATAGTGACTGCTAATGGGTACGACGTTTCTTTTTGGGGTGATAATGTTCTGGAATTAGTGGTGATGGTTGCACAACCTTGTGAATACACTAAAAACCACTGTGAATTGTGCATTTTAAAAGGGTGAATTTGGCCGCACGTGGTGGCTCACGCCTGTAATCCTAGCACTCTGGGAGGCCGATGTGGGTGGATTGTTTGAGCTCAGGAGTTTGAGACCAGCCTGAGCAAAGAGCGAGACCCCGTCTCTACTAAAATTAGAAAGAAATTAATTGGACAACTAAAAATATATAGAAAAAATTAGCCGGGCATGGTGGCACATGCCTGTAGTCCCAGCTACTCGGGAAGGCTGAGGCAGTAGGATCGCTTGAGCCCAGGAGTGTGAGGTTGCTGTGAGCTAGGCTGACGCCACTGCACTCTAGCCTGGGCAACAGAGCGAGACTCTGTCTCAAAAAAAAGAAAGGGGGGGTGTGAATTTTATGGTATGTGAATTATTTCTCAATTTAAAAAAGCCTGCCAGCGATTATCTCAGATTTTCTACAGATTCTCTTAATTCTTTGCTTATATGTTTATATCAATGTATTTTTAAAAAATTAACTTGAATTCTTTTTTGTGAAAAATGAGGAGTTTTGCACTTTAAGGTTTCACTCCATTCAATGTTCTTGCTATTTATTCTGCCAGTTTGCCTTTTTTGGCGTGTGTTCATTTGTTCCAGTCATTATCTCAGTTGGACTTGGCTGCAGCAATCTGCAAACCCCTCCTTCACTTCCAGGGCTAAGTTATAAATCTGTCCCAGGATAGCTCATATCACTGGTTATCACTTTAGCAGGCTTCCTTCATTCTCAGCAGTCTCTGAAGAAAAGACAGCTGGCTGAGGGCAAATTGTCTGAGACTTTACTGGTCTGATAATATCTTTCTGTTTCTCCAATATTTGTGTCACTGATAAGGTGCCTAGGTAAAAGTGCCCACAGCTCATTCATTCATTCAACAACCATTTACTGAGGGCAGAATCCTCATTCACTTAGCAAATATTTAGTAGCTGCTGAATGCCTGGGTGCTGGGGCAGGAGCAGTTGAATGAGAAAAAGGACCCTATCCACATGGAGCTTACCTGCTAGTGGATGACAGGCATAAACACATAGTAAACAAGATAAGACTTTTCATTCTGTAAACTTCTGAGGTGACAGAGGACTGACCTGGGCTGGGGACGGGTGGAAAGAGCTGCTTCAGAGAGGGTGTCTGGTTGTACCCCAGAAGATCCCAGCCACATGAAGACCTAGGGGAAGAAGCTAGCTCACAGAAGTTGGGTAACAGCAGGCAATCGCCAAGAGTGTGATGCAGGCTCTTCCAGACCATGGCGAAAAATTTAAAATTCTATTCTAATGACAAAGAGAACATATTTTAGGGTCTCATTTGCATTTTTCAAGGATCACCCTGGCAGTGGTCTTATCATGTGTTTGTTAACCCCAGCTTCTTCCATTGTGCACGGCACATTCATAGTAGGCACTGGGTTCTGCTTCTCCAGCGGATGGATTCATTGAGCATGCGCTACACCGGAAGTGTGCCGGCCTCTGCACCCGAACCTTCTCTCCATCTTCTCGCTCTTCAAGAATATTTTGCAGATATACTTAATGCTCTCCTGCAAATGCCCATGAAGATCTAGGCAGAATTTAGTAATTTGTAAACTTTATTACTAAATTCTTTTGCAGCTGCTTTGATTTCTTCAAAGACATAATCATCACCTGTTTATAAAATTTGTTGGTATTTTAAATAATATTTGATACATAATTGGCTGACTCCACAGCACTGAATTAGTCACACAATAGTCTTTTGATAATAGCAACATGTGACAACAGGGTGTTTTTTTTTTGAGGGGGGAGGGCACTGTGGTTTCCTTTTCATTTTTCCAGTATGTCTGTATTTCTCACTTCCACTTTCCTTAGAGGGGAAGGTTGTCTTTTTGCTTGAAACTGTTACAGCCTTTTGCTGGGAGACCAGAGGCTTTGATCTCCACTCAGTACAAGAAGGGTAAGTCTATCATATAAATTGTTGCTGCTCTAACTTCCCTCTTGGCTCTGCCTCTTAGGTCATTTGAGGTTTTTGTTTGGGTAACTAGCTCAGACCCCTCCCGTTCTTCCAGGGGAAATACAGTGACTTTGGAGAGATGCGAACATTGGAATGTATGACTTGATTGCTTGAGAAGTGTTCGTGTTAGTTCTGGAATGGGGCCTGTGTAATTAGGTACTTATGTTGAAAGAAATTGTAAAATTTTCCATAGCCACAGCTTTCCAGATTGTAATTGGCTGCTTGCCCTCGTGTCAGACTTTCTTTTCTAAAATAAATGTTTTGAATGGCTCTTATCTGCACAACCAGACACACAGCCTGGGTTCCTCCTGGCTAGGAAAGTTAACTCGTCAGCCACAATATGGTACACAATGTTGTCCCCGCTTCATCGGCTTCTGGAAACTCATTAAATCCCGCATTAGAATTGTAAGGGGACAGTGACATTTATTAGACTCCTCTTTTTTTTTTCTTTTTAATGCCATTGTTTATTTTTCTTGCCTTTTTTGTTTCCTAGTTTTGCCCCTGTTCTTTGCTTCTTAACTGTATGTGGTTAAAACTTCCTTTTAACATTTTAGTTCCACTTTGACCATTTCCCATTCTTCTGTTTATTCTTTCTTCCTTTTTGCTTGTTTCATGTCAGGACCCCTTTCCAATGAACCTGCTTTTTTGCCCTCTGAGGACTATAGTTTAAAAGATCCTATTTGCCTGAAACTTCATATAGCTAAGCAGCCATTTCAAACCCTTTCTGAAGTTGAGAAGAATGAGTGATGAAACTCATGCAGTTAGGCAGTGTATATATAAAGAGATTCATAATAAGGAATTGGGCTCTCATGATTACAAAGACTGGCAAGTCCAAAACCTGCAGAGCTGATGTCCCTGTGTGAGCATGAAGGCTGGAAGGTGCTGTAGAGACCAGAAGGGCCACTGTCCCAGTTTGAGGGCATCAGGCAGGAGAGCTCTCTCTCGCTAGGGCGCAGCTTTAGTTCCATTCCAGCCTTCAAATGATTGGACGAGGCCCACCCACATTATGGAGAGCAATCTGCTTTACTCAAGGCCACAGATTTAAAAGCTAATCTCCTCTAAAAACACCCTCACAAAAACGTCCAGAATAATGTTTGACTGACTATCTGGGCACCCCATGGCCCTGTCAAGTTGGTACAGAAAATGAATCATCTCAGGCAGCTCTTGCTCTCTCCATTACCACACAGCCCAATCCTGGGCTTGGGGTTATTTGTTGTTTGGTATGTACAGAAATTAAACCAAGAGAAAAAGGACTGAAATCTCAGTTCCTAACTGTGACATTATTTTTTAAGTTTTATACCACTCTGGTACCCTTTCACCATGTTTTGTACATGTTCTTTTTACTGGTCTCTGCTCAACTGTCTCCCCTTCTTCACAGGAATTGCTTCAAATCTTCTCCCCTTTCATGGGGTCCCTTCCCAGAACTCCGGTCCCTTTGCTCTCGGCTTAAGATCTGGCCCCTTCACAGATAGAGAGGTTAGTTACCTGGCTAAGGTCACACACAGCGACTGAATGGTCAAACTGGGGTTTAATTTGAAGCGATTGATCTTGTTAGTCCTGGGAACCTGCTGGGTGCTGGCTGCTGGGTGCTAATCGCCTCCGACTTCCCCCTGCCCGTCCTTCCCGTTTCTGGGAAGTATGTCCCCTTCCAGCCAGCATGCCCTGCCCCCCTGCAGGCGCTGCTCTGCTGTGATCTCACCAGGGCCTGCCCCTCTGTGCACAGGTCTTTGGCACTTTGCTTAATTTTCTCCTCTTTCCTGTTTATTTCCCCCCTTTACATTTGTATTAATATTATATAAACATAGTTCTGTTTCTTTCATTCACAAACCCCTCTCCCTTGACCCTGTGTCCCTTCTGAGCTACTAGCTATCTTTCCTGTTCCTTTCATTCCACATTCCTTGTTCTTTTTAACCTCCAGAAAGACCCTCAACTTGCATTGCGTGCCTTACCCCATTAATAATGGACTAGTGCTATATATGCTTAATCATACATTGTACGTAAGTGTTTTCTTGTCCATTAAAGTTCATTCCCCATGCATATAAGCATGTATATCACACTAATTACAGTGCATTGCACATTACATTACAAGCTTACATACAGTGGATTCAACACATGGATATCATCCAGTACATTAATTCCCTTATTTTACATAGGACATATAATATCATTAATTGTATATGGCACATTAAGTTACATCAACCCTCAACACACGCTTATCACCTCCAATAGGATTTCTTTACTACCAGCCTTTGAGAAACCCACAACCAGCTTAGGAAGTGTCCTTCTTCTCACTCCGGGCCCATAAAACTTGGGGGTTTCTTGGACTTGAAACTATACCTAGCATTTGGTTCTTACTTGAGGGCCACAGATGTAAAACTACTCATTTGTTCCCCCGAAGTAAGACATCTCAACGGACTAATAACTAATCAGCCCACGATCACACATGACTGTGACATCACACATTTGGTATTTGTTGATTTGGGGGATGCTGTGATCCAGCATGGCCATCAAGGCATTGCCTCAGTCAACGTGATTGAAACTGAGCTTAAATCGATATTCTTTACTCACAGAAAAACCATAAGGTGCTAATTAATGCATGCTCAATGGACATAATAAAAACAAGATATAGACATACACATGTATACATACACACAATTCTTCTCACCATGTGTGATTAATTTTGCAAATCCCCCATCGCCACCTTAAGCTATAATATCATCTGCATAAGTCTTTTATTCTTGCCACGCCCTCCAAACAAGAAATCTTATATCTAGACTACAAGCTAAGGCTCATACATGTACTCACACGTTATAATATTAAATCTAATTATAAGTTCATCTAGTTTTAGCCCAGCTCCGAATAAAGCATTTTTCATAAATTCAAAAGTCCATTAAAAATTAGGCTTTCTCTGTAGGATCTATTTCTAAAGTAAAAAAAAAAAAGAAAAATTAGGCTTTCTAGACTAAATGGTTTTTGTTTCTTACTAAGATTGCCAAAAAGCCCCTAATACTAACCTAGTGAATTTTCTAGGTATAAATTGTAGCTTAATCCACTAAAGCAAGGCACTGAAAACGCCTAGATGAGTTCATGTAACTGCATTAACACACAGGTTTGGTCCTGGCCTTCCATTCTGTAATACTGATTCGTAGTAAGACTACACATGCAAGTACCCGAATTCCAGTGACAATGCCCTCTAGCTCAGCAAAACATCAACAGGGGCAGGCATCAAGCACCCCGATTAGTAGTAGCTCATGTCTCGCTCAACTGCACCCCCATGGGAAACAGCAGAATAAAAAGTGAGCGATAAGCGAAAGTTCGGCTAAGTTATACTAGTTTTCCTTAGGGTTGGTAAATATCACGCTAGCCACCATGGTCATACGATTAACCCAAATTAATAAAACTGGCCATAAAGCATATTTGCATTAAAGATTATACACAAATAGAGCTAAACTTTAAGTCACAAAAAACTATAGTTAAAATAAAAATAAACTATGGAAGTCACTTTAATATGTTCTGAATACACATTAGATAAGACCCAAACTGGGATTAGATACCCCACTATGCTTAGCCATAAACATAAATGACTAAATAAAGTTATTTGCCAGAGTGGTCCTATCGGCAACAGCTTGAAACTCAAAGGGCTTTATATCCCCTTCAGGAGCCTCTTCTATAATCAATAAACCCTGGTAAACCTCACGATCTGTTGCCATTTCAGTAAACCCTAAAAAGGTCTTTTAAGTAAGCATAAGCACTTACATAAAAACGTTAGCTCAAGGCGTATCTTATGAGATGGGAAGAAATGGGCTACATTTTCTAACTAAAGAACATCCACCTGGGCGTGATGGCTCACGCCTATAATACCAGCACTTTGGGAGGCCAAGGCAGGAGCCTCACTTGAAACTGGGAGTTCAAGGCCAGCTTGGGCAAAATAGCAAGACCATGTCTCTACCAAAAAAAAAAAAAAAAGAAAATTAAAGTATTTTAGACCAGGCTGAACAAGAGTGAGACCCTGTCTCTACTAAAAATAGAAAAATTAGCTGGGCGTTGTGGCATGGGCCTGTAGTCCCAGCTACTCTGGAGGCTGAGGCAGGAGGATCTGTGACGCCACTGCACTCTACCCAGGGCAGCAGAGTGAGACTCTGTCTCGAAAAAAAAAAATTAAAATAAAATTAAATTAAATATTTTAAAATGGCTGGGCCTGGTGGCTCACACCTGTATTCCTAGTACTGTGGGAGGCCGAGGCGGCAGGATCACTTGAGGCCAGGAGTTTAAGAACACTTAACCCACGATAACCCTTATGAAACCAAGGGCCAAAGGAGGATGTAGCGGTAAATTAAGACTAGAGCGCTTAGTTGAATAGGGCCATGAAGCACACACACACTGCCCATCACCCTCCTCAAATCCTTCAATAAACCCAAATTTATAATCAACACATCCACGTACGAGAGCTAAGTGTGTACTAGAAAGTGTGCTTGCATAAACCAAAGTGTAGCTTAACTCAAAGCACCCAGCGTACACCCAGAAGATTTCATACTAATCTGACCACTTTGAACCAAAACTAGCCTAAAACTAACAAAGCTTAACAATTACATACACATTTAAACCAAAACATTTATTCACAACAAAAAGTATAGGAGATGGAAATGTATTTAGCCGCTATAGAAAAAGTACCATAGGGAAAGATGAAAGAATAAAGTACAAACAAGTCAAAGCTTATTCCTTATACCTTTTGCATGATGAATTAACTGGAACAATTTTATGAACAGAACTTTAGCTAAAAACCCCCAAACCAGACAAGCTACTCAGAATGAATTTGTCTATGTGGCAAAATAGTGAGAAGATGCTTGATTCGAGGTAAAAAGGCCATTGAGCCTGGCGATAGCTGGTTATCCAGAAGAGAATTTCAGCTTTAAATTTATCTAAAGAAATATTTAATCCCAATGTAAATGTCAATGTTAATCTAAAGAGGGATAGCTCTTTAGAAATAGGAAACAAACTTTTGTGGAGAGTAAACTATTAAATTCCCA
>NW_012144966.1:1037084-1068957 GCF_000956105.1 Propithecus coquereli | reverse complement strand
TCTCGCTCTTGCTCAGGCTGGTTTCGAACTCCTGAGCTCAAACAATCCGCCCGTCTGGGCCTCCCAGAGTGCTAGGATTACAGGGGTGAGCCACCGTGCCCGGCCCAAAATATCTTAATTCCAAGTGTTTATGTAAACTTATATTTTACTGGGTCAATCTATTTATAAATAGAAGAGATACCATTAATATAAGTAACAAGAAACAATTTTCTCTTTGTGTAAGCTTGTATAGGATTAAATGGCCACTGATAGCTACCAACTAAAATTAAACCAATTAATTTACTGTTCGTTTAAACAATTGTGAATCCAACACAGGCATGCACTTAAGGAAAGATTAAACAAAGTAAAAGGAACTTGGCAAATATAAACCCCACCTGTTTACCAAAAATATTATCTCTAAAATGACTTAGTATTAGAGTAGTATGTCGTTTGCCTAGTGACATATCATCAGTATCTTGCAAAGGTAGCATAATCATTTGTTCCCTAAATAGGGACCTGTATGAACAGCCATAAGAGGGTTTAACTGTCTCTTACTTTCTCAATCAATGAAATTGACTCTTCCATCCCTGTGAAGAGGCGGGGATATCAAAATAAGACAAGAAGACTCTATGGAGCTTAAATTAATTAGTCCACATAAAACAACTTAAACTTAACTATTCAAAGAAATAACACTTAATCTACTGGACTAAAAATTTCTGTTGGGGTGAACCCGGAGCACAATACAACCTCCGAATGATTAAAACCTTGATTAGACTAGTCAAAGTAGCATAATCATTTTTTGACCCAAGCAATTTGATCAACAGAATAAGTTACCCTAAGGATAACTCTATTTTAGAGTTTGTATTGACAATAGGGTTTACAAACTCAAAAGTTGGATCAGGATATCCTAATGGCATAAATACTATTAATGATTCATTAATTGTTCAACTATTAAAGTCCTACATGGTCTGATTTCAGACCAGAGCAATCCAGGTCAGTTTCTATCTATTCACTGTTTCTCCCAGTACAAAAGGACAAGAGAAATAGAGCCCACTTTGAAAAGCACCCTCAATTTTACTAGATGATATAATCTCAATCTAACATATTGTTACACACTCTGCCCCCAAATAGGGCTTGTTAATATGGCAGAACCCAATAATTGTGTAAAACTTAAAACTTGACAATCAGTGGCTCAACTTCTCTTCTTAACAGCATGTTTATAGTTACTCTCTGCTTATTTTCCCTTCTATCCTTGCAATAGCATCCCTGATGTGAGCTGAACGAAAAGTATTAGGTTACATACAGTTTTGCAAAGGAGCTAATATTGTAGGCTGCCATGGCCTTCTTGAACCCTTCACTGATGTGATATGACCACTAACACCTTCTGTACTATCATATACCATTGCACTTACCCTAGCTCTGGCCTTTGCACTTACCATGTGAATTCCACGATTAATATCGCATCCACTAATTAACATGAATATAGTGATATTATGCATTTTAGCCACATAGAGCCTAGCCATGTATACTTTGATCAGAATAAGCATCAAATTGATAATGTGCATTAATTGGTACAATAAAAGCAGTAGCACAAACTATTTCATATGAAGTTATCCTGGCCATTATCCTATTACCAGTTCTCTTAAGAAACAAAACATTTACATTATCAACTTTAATTGCTACCCAAGAATACTTATGACTACTCTTTCCATCATGATCCTTAGCCATAAAATGATTTATTTCAACATTAGCAGAAACTAAATGTGCCTAATTCAAATTGACACAGGTGAGTCAGAACTTGCATCAGGCTTTAACGCTGAGTAACTGCAGGCCCATTTGCTCCATATTTCAAAGCAGAGTACAACATCATTGTAATAAATGCCCTAACCACTATTCTTCTCCTAGGAGCACACCATGATATTCAGATACCAGAAATTTGCACAATCAACTTCATCATTAAAAACGCTTTTCCTGCCAGGTGCAGTGACAGCACATGCCTGTAGTCCCAGCTACTCGGGAGGCCGAGGCAGGAAGGTGGCTTGAGTTCAGGAGTTCTGGGCTGTAGTGCGATATGCCGATCAGGTGTCCACACTGAGTTCAACATCAGTGTGGTCACCTCTTGGGAGTGGGGGACCACCAGGTTGTGTAAGGAGGAGTGAACCAGGTTGGAAACAGCAGGTCAAAACTCCAGCGCTGATCAGTAGTGGGATTGGGCCTGTGAATAGCCCCTGCACTCCAGCCTGGGCCACACAGTGAGACCCCATCTCTAAAACAGTAAAAAATAAAAACAAAGAAAAAAGAAAAAATGCTTTTCCTATTTTATTCTTATGAGTTCGAGGATCATACTCACCCATGATTCTGATAGGACCAACTCATGCACCTAATATGAAAAGTTTCTTTACCACTCACACTAGCCTTATGCGTGTGACACATGTCAATACCTATTTTACTATCGCATAGTCCATCACAAACATAAATATTTCTGATGAAAGAGTTACTCTGAGAGTAAATGATAGAGACTTAAGCCCTCTTATTTCTAGAATTATAAGAATTGAACCTACTCTTAAGAATTAAAAAATCTCTGCACTACCTAATTCACCATATTCTATAGTAAGGTCAGCTCAATAAGCTGTCAGGCCCATACCGCAAAAGTGTTGGTTTATATTCTTCCCATACTAATTGGTCCCCTAAATCCTCCACCATTCTACCTACCCTCTTCATAGGAAACATAATTACCATATTTAGCTCACACTGATTAATAATCTGAATGGGATTAGAAATAAACATATTAGCCCTTACACCCATTTTGATTAAAAAAGCAAATCCACAATCCATAGAAATATTAATAGCTCACAAATAATTCTTAGCACAAGCAACAAGACCTGGATTCCTAATAATAGTCATCATCATTATTAATGGTCATCATCACATGTTGTATTCTGGGCAATGAACAATCATAAAAATGCCCAACCAAACAGCATCCCTAGTAGTTATCATAGCACTAATTACAGAACTTGAACTCTTCCCCATTCCATTTCTGAATCCCAGAAGTAACACAAAGAATTTCACTAATATCAGGGACAATCCTATCAACATGACAAAAAACTGGGACCAAATTTAATTATATTCCTGGTATCATCAGCAATTGATTAAATATAATACAAATAAGTACCATATTATATATTCTAATGAGAGGATTAGGAGGGCTTAATCAAACACAACTATGACAAATTTTAGCCTATTCATCAATTGCGCAAAAAGGCTAAATAATAGCTATCCTCATTTATAATCTGCCCACAATAATCTTAAATTTACTAATTTATATCATTCTGGCAATTACCATATTTATAATATTTAGTTTAAACATAAATATCACAACACTATCACTATCACACACATGAAATAAACTACCACTAATAACTTCTACAATCCTTATAATCTCTTATTCTTAGGAGATTTACCATTACTTACAGGATTTCTACCCAAATGAATTATCATTCAAGAATTTTGGCCGGGTGCAGTGGCTCACGCCTGTAATCCTAGCACTCTGGGAGGCCAAGGCAGGCGGATTGCTCAAGGGCAGAAGTTTGAGACCAGCTCTGAGCAAGAGTGAGACCCTGTCTCTACTAAAAAATAGAAAGAAATGATCTGGACAACTAAAAATGTATATATATACAAAAAATTAGCCAGGCATGCTGGCACATGCCTGTAGTCCCAGCTACTTGGGGGGCTGAGGCAGAAGGATTGCTTGAGCCCAGGAGTTTGAGGTTGCTGTGAGCTAGGCTGACGCCACAGCACTCTAGCCCGGGCAACAGAGCAAGACTCTGTCTCAAAAAAAAAAAAATAAACAAAATAAAAAAAATAAAAATAAAAATTTTAAAAAATAACAGCATTATTGTGCCACCATTTATAGGTATTATAGTATCATTCAACTTATAATTTGATATATGATTAGTCTACATCATTAACTATATTTCTAACAATCAACAACATAAAAACAAAATGACAAATTGAAAATATAAAGCAAACATCCTTTCTACCATCGCTTGGTGTACTATCAACCTTTTCCCTCCCACTTTCACCAATATTCTCAACATTGGACTAGGAATTTAAATTATTACAATAATAGATAGACCAAGAATCTTCAAAGCCCTAAGCTAGTACCCTATTCTTTTCTTTTCTTTTGTTTGGAGACAGGGTCTTGCTCTGTCATCCAGGCTGGAATGGTGTCATCATAGCTCACTGTAACCTCAAACTCCTGGCTCAAGCAATTCTCCTGCCTCAGCCTCCCGAGTAGCTGGGACTACAGGCATGTGCCACCACGCCTGACTAATTTTTCTATTTCGTTGTAGAGATGGGGTCTTGCTCTTGCTCAGGCTAAGTACCCTATTCTTAATTCTTGAAAAATAAGGATTGCAAGACTCTATCTTACATCAGTTGAATGCAAATCAAGCTCTTTAATTAAGCGAAATCTTTACTAGAAGGGTGAGATCTAACCCCACAAAAATTCAGTGAACAGACACATACCCCAATCAACTGGCTTCGATCTACTTCTTCTGCCCATTGAGGAGGAAAATGAAGAAACTCAGGCAGAATTGAAGCTGCTCCTTTGGACTTGCAATTCAATGTGAATATTCACTCAAGGCTGGGTAAAAAGAGGGTTCGACCTCTGTCTTTACATTTACAGTCTAATGCTTGCTCAGCCATTTTACCTTCTACCTACATTAATCGTTGATTATTCTCAACAAACCACAAAGATATTGGCACATTGTATTTACTCTTTGTTGCTTGAGCCAGAATAGTAGGAACTGCCCTAGTCTTTTAACCCAAGCAGAATTAGGTTAACCAGAATCCCCATCAGATGATAATCAAATTTATAATGTCATTGTCACTGCCCATGCATTTGTAATTATCTTTTTAATAATTATGCCTGTTATAGTCACAGGATTCAATAACTGATTAGTCTCATTAATAACCAGAGCCCCCAATATAGCATTTCCCCCAATAAATAACAAGTTTCTGACTTCTGCCACCATCATTTCCGCTCCTGCTTCCTTCCTTAGTAGTGGAGACCGGCGCTGGCACAAGATGAACAGTTTATCCACCTTTAGCTGAAAATCTCACACACACAGGAGGCTTTGTAGATCTTGCCAATTTCTCATTACACCTAGCAAGTGTCCCATCAATCTTAGGGGCTATTAACTGTATTACGACAATGATTAACATGAAACCACCAGCTACGTCCCAGTATCAGACACTACTGCTACATATACTAGCAGCCAGCATTATCATGCTATTAATAGACTGAAACCCTAATACCAATTTTTGGATCCAGCTGGAGAAGGAGATCCAATCTTATATCAGCAGCGATTCTGATTTTTTGGCCACCTAAACCTTACGTAGTCTTACTTTACTAGGCTTTGAAATAATCTCACAATCTATTATTCTGGGAAAAAAGAACCATTTGATCATATAGGGATGATGTGAGCTATAATATCAATCGGTTTCCTAGGCCTTATCGTATGAGCTGAACATATATGTACAATAGGAAGAGATGTTGACACCTGAGCATGTTTTACATCAGCGACTGTAATCATTGTTGTTCCCATACAAGTTAAGGTATTTAGCTGACTGGCAAACCCTGTCTGAAGGTAACATTAAAAGATCTCTAGCTACATTATGAGCTTTTTATTTATAATTAGAGGCCTAACAGGAATTGTGTTAGCTAACTCATCCTTCACAATACACACGTTGTAGCACGTTTCCACTAAGTTTATCACTAGGAGGCGTCTTGGATTCTTCCCTGCAACAGACCTAATGGTAATAAACTGGGGGAAACTTAGCAAGACCTGCTCAGATTAATTTTTGTGTCCCTTTGTCTTCAGGGATAAGGATGTTCCTTTCCTCCAGGTTTAGGGAAGGCACCTCTCACATGCGGGCCTTATGACCTACTTCAGGAGGAGGTCAGAAAATTCTTCCTAGGTTTTTATGACCTGCTATAGGGGAGAAGAGTAGAGGAAGGTAAGAGTGGCCTTCCTGCTTCCACTGTTTTTCCAAGTGCCAAGGTGCCATATTTTGGGATAGCATATCCTGAACCTCATTAATGATTTATTCTATTAAAACATAGACCAGAACTTCGTCTTTCTATATAGACCTATGTGTATGTAAATGCCTAGGAAGGGTGTAGAAAGCAGCCTCTGCTGGGAAGAGGCCCAGTCCCAGGGTGGGAGTGAGGAGTGGCCCGCAAGGACTTCTACCTTGGCTGCACCGTGTGCACTTTCTACAGTGAGAATATATTCAAGTGCAGTACTATTCTCTTAATTAAAACAGATTTTTTTCTTAAGTAAAGGAAGAAGTAATAACATTCCACAAAAGACTGCTATTATAGTCGATAACATGGGAATTAATTTTATTCCCCTAGCATGATTATTATAACTGTCTACAACATATTCTTTGTGTTAATCTTCATTAATTTATAATTACCATTTAATCCATTTCAAGTTGCCGACTAAGATTCACTCAGGGGTTGTGAAGCCAGTGTAGGGGTTTTCATCAGGACTTTTTTCACAGAAAAGAAAGGAAGGAAGGAGAAAAGGGAAAGAATATATCAGGAAGCAGACAGCAGAGTGGAATAGAACAGGATAACGTATAATATAAGGCATCAGTGTGCTACAAGTCATAAGGGCCAATATTGTTTCGAGAAATCTTGTGATGCAAAATGTATTCCTTTTTTTTTTTTTTGAGACAGAGTCTCACTGTTTTGCCCGGGCTAGAGTGAGTGCCGTGGTGTCAGCCTAGCTCACAGCAACCTCAAACTCCTGGGCTCAAACGATCCTACTGCCTCAGCCTCCCTAATAGCTGGGACTACAGGCATGCGCCACCATGCCCGGCTAATTTTTTCTATATAGTTTTAGTTGTTCAATTAATTTCTTTCTATTTTTAGTAGAGACGGGGTCTCGCTCTTGCTCAGGCTGGTCTCGAACTCCTGCCCGCCTCGGCCTCCCAGAGTGCTAGGATTACAGGCGTGAGCCACCGCACCCGGCCCAAAATGTATTTCTTGCTGTGGGTTGTGGCACAAAACGTTTGAAAATCACTGACTTAGCCTATTTTCTTCTTGACTTTGTGAGCTGGCTACACAAGAGCAAATTGTTTTCTTTTGTGTATTTGCATTATCTTGAATAATTAAACATTGATTAAAAAAACAAGCACTGCGGGTTTATTCTTGCTGATTCTTGCCATTTTCTCATTAAGTTCAACGTTGAAAAGCAGAACCAAAAGCGATTGTAAATGTCGATGTATGAACTTGTCTTACCCAGGCTCATTAACATAGTCAAAGGATCTTTCAAAGTAAGGCATTCAAGAAGCTTCTCCTGGGTTCTAAAGTGCACCATTCTTTCTCGTAACTTAATGAGGAAACTAGCCAGCAACTAGGTGACCTCTTGAGAATTTCTTTTAGCCTAGATTTCCTATTGCAAAATATCAAAGAGATACATTTAGAGGCACGAGTATTTCAGATTTGCCAATAAAGGATCCAGAAGTAGTCACGTTATTTAGATGGGGAAATTTAAAAGGTGAATTTTCTGAAGTCATGCTGCCTAGGATAGGCATACAACTCATCTTTGTTGTGCAATGATAGAGTTATCCATGTGATTCTAGTAAATTGTATCAATCACATAGAATGTATTTAGTAAGAGAAATTTCTGAGCAGAACACATGACATACATTTAAACATGGGAACTTTATTTTCTTTTCTCCTTCTTTCCCCGATCCCAACCAGCTCACCTTACCCAGCCTCTCTTGGAGCGGGAGCTGCGTTAGCTGTTGGAGTGTCTACGGCAGTGCAGGACTCTTAATTACAGGGCTGGGAGAAGCCCCCGTGGGAGACGGTGAACAAGGCACCAAGGAAATCTCGCTTCTGCTGTCTGAGAAGCTGTGAAGGAAAAAAAAAGAAAAAGAAAAAGAAAATCTTGCTTCAATATGTCTAAAGCCAAATTAATTTAATTATCTGGTATTTCTGTTTCCCACAAAAGAGAACAGTTTAAATGATTCATACTCCCACACAACTAGGTTATTTTTACAATACATTTTATTATATATGTATACAGTGTTGTATATATACATATAGTGTGTGTGTATATATGGTGTAGTTGTAATTTTTTTTGTCATATTTGGTATTCTGTTTTCACTTATCTAGTGCAATCTTATTTAGTGAACTTAATTATCCACTCTTCATTTTACTGCAAGTGTTTGGACTGTTTCCTTTTAACAGACAAGGAAATGGCACCAGATATAGATATCATGTTAGTCAAATCCATTTTTACTTATAGAAGCAGTGCTCCTGTTGTTCGGCTCTAAGAAACATGGAGTCTTAGAAAAACAACAACCAGTCTTGCCTCATTTACTACTGAGCTAAATCCTACCTACCGGCGTTCTCAGAATTGAGTTCTATTTCCAATCCATATTATTCCTTGGGCTATTCTACTTAGACTGGTGGTGCGGAAAACCTTGAATTCTGAATTCACACTTTGCATGGTGCTTTGCTAGAGATCATTCTGGTGGCAGGGCTTGGAGAGGCTGTCTTCGATATTCTAGTACGATTGCTTGATTGTATAGAGGCAGCTGGGGAGTGCCCCACTTCTTTGGCTTGAAGGGGTATCAAAGAGTTAAATCCAGATCAAATTCTCTGGTTAGCCTTGCCTGAGTATAGGTGTGGGACGTTTCCCTCCCCAATGCCATCACCTCGATAGGTGCCTAGAGTCCTCTTCTTGTCCAAGGGGTTTTATGCATGTCCTGGGACATTAAAAGGTCTAAGTCTTGGGTATAGACAGGTGCCACTCTTGGAGGCTGGCTAATGGATGACAGACACCCTGGTGTCAGAGAGCTTGTGGCATAAACTCTTGGTTTTCTATTCACCAGAGCAGTCCATATTCCTTTTCTCTTTATCCCTGTTGGTAGAGCTCACTTCCCACCATAGAGACTGAATGTCCCAGATATTTCTGGCCTCCACTGCAGCTAGGGGAGGGCATGTGACCCAGTCTTAACCAGTGAGATGTAAGGGGAAGTCTGCTGATAGCTTCTAGGAAAGATTTTCCTCCTTGCTAAAAAGAAAGATGCACAAGAATAGCACTTCTTCCCTGCCTCCTGTGTTTCTGTCTTTGGATGCAGTTATGGGAGGATGTGATGTTTGGAGGTGTGGCAGCCATTCTGCATCCATGAGGTGACAAACCTAAGAGAAAGTTCAACCCTCTGAGATAGCAGAAGATAGAGCCTGGGTCCTTGATAACAGTAAGCTACCAAACCAACCTTAAGGCTTCTTTCTTAAGACTTCGTATGAGATAATTGTCTCTGTTGTTTAACTATCTTTAGACAGATGTGTTACCTGCAGCCAAGAGTTGTAAAAAGAAGTCAGTGGGAAAGACCTCCAGAAAACTCTTCGGCTCCAGTGGTTTCTGCTCACTGGAGTGGAGGCTGAGGATGCTGAATTAGCTCCTAAACCGATGACTATTAAGGTCCCTTGTCGTGGGCTCCACTGACCTCTCCCTTTCTACCCCTTGTTCCTGTTGCCCTCTTGGTCTCTATCTCCAATTGCCTGGGAAATCTTTTTCTTGTCCAAGGTATAAAAATCTGGCCTGTACTGATCATAATTTTTCTGTGCTCTGAATTTTCTCAGGGCCTAGACTTTTGAAACTAAAAATAGAGCCCTATTTTCCCCTACTATAGCATTTTTCAAATTTCAAAATAGTATAGATGCTTAAATGGGGGAAAAAGCCAAGAGGATGTGCATACGCCGTGGCTGAGTGGGGGTGGGGGTGGGGACGGTTGTGGTGGTGGTGGAGAGAATAAGGCAGATGGAAGAAAAACCAGAAAGAAAACAGTGTCAGTGAATATTTTAAGCCTTGTATACATTTTTCAAACTCTACCCTTTTTAGAGATGTTTGTCATAAACATTCATAGTATTTTTTAAAATTTTTTATTTTTAGAACCAGGGTCTCACTCTGTCACCCAGACTGGAGTGCAGTGGCAGGATCATAGCTCACGGCAGCCTCAAACTCCTGGGCTCAAGCGATCCTTCCCTTTGGCCTCCCAAAGTGCTAGGACTACCAGTGTGAGCCACCACACCCGGCCCCATAATATTAATATTTAGAGGAGGACATGAGTAAAAATCACAAATAACATTTTAAAACTTTTAAACTTTGCCTCTTTGTGATCTGTCAAAAAGGTAAAGCCATTTTCTAACCCAATAAATAATTTTCATTTGATCCATTTGTTTATTTTCAGAGCCTACTGAGTGCCAGGGGTCTAGGTGCTAGGGATGCAGCAGTGTACCAAACAGAAAGAAATCTTTGCCCTCAAGGAGTTTAATTCTAGAGGGGCAAGACAAGGAACAAAGTAAAACTGGGAGAGAGAGAGAGAAAAAACAAACCAGGAAGTGCTAGGAGATGGGGGGAAGGGGTTGTAGTTTTAAATAGGATGTCAGAGTTCCTGAGAAAGCGAGAAATTGAAGCAGAGGAGATGAAGGAGGAAGCCACACAGATCCCTGGAGTAGGAGCATCTGGCAGAGAGAACAGCTAGAGCAAACACCCCAAGGCAGGAGCCCTCCTTGCAGGGATGAGCACAGTGTGTGCTGGTTGTGTCTATAGTGCAGTGAGCAAGGGGACACTAGGAGGAGACCAGCTTCCAGAGCTGACGGGCAACCAGATTGCAGAGAGCCCCTGCCTTGGACAGGGGAAGCTTAGAAAAATGCCTCTCCGTGGATGTCCCTCTGAACACTGGGCTGGCTGAGGCAGCATCCAGTGTAACCGGTTGCTAGAGGTCCCACCTGCCTCTGCATTTATTCTACGCTATGGTAGGCAGAAAAGCAGAAGAGAGTTGCTTTTAAAGTTACTTGTACATCATGCAGCTGATGTGTATGAATTTCTGGAAAAGTCTGAAAATTCAAATGGCATTCCCTCAAGGACTAGGCAATGGGATTTTGTTTTACTTCATTTGAACTCGGCCTCTGGCACATTTCTGTCAGTGATATCTCTCCTTCCCCAAAGGCAACAGTGACATGAAATATATGCCCCCCAAAATTTATTTTTTGCTGTTGCAGATAAAAGGAACCCAAAATTTGCATGATAAAGTCTTGGCAAAATAATATTTCATCCCAACTATACATTCCTCATCTGTTGTTTAAAAAGCATACCACTTCGGACGGCCTGTCCGGCACCTCCAACTCATTGTGCGTTGTGGCATCTCCATCACCTACACCAGTCTCCCTCTGGGTAAGTCTTCTTCTCTTGTGGATGAACAGATTTAGCAGGTAACCCTGTTGCTTCCTACATTGGTTCATTTCTCCCTTTGCATTTTGTCACATTGGGCCTTTCCGTTGGGTACGGTGGTGGCCCCTGGGGGCACTGGCTGCAGGAGGTGGGCTCTGTGCTGGGAGGAGTCACTCTGGGGAATTACCCGGGTTTGATGACACTGGGAACAGGTGGAGCTACATTTCTTCTCCCCATGTCCTCGCATTGACTCCACCTGTGACCTGGTAGGAAATCTTTGAACTGACAGCCCGATTCTGCCCTTATCATCAATACATGTGCCATCAAACTGTCCTTGGCAGATGGACAAAGGATTTAATTATGCCACCATGTCAATGTATTTCTTTTTTACAATCTCGCTACTCAGTTAACATCTTCTTAATTATCTGTACTGTGTTCTAGTTAGAAATGCCCACCAGCTGGCCTCACCTCCACGTGGAATACTGATGCTCGTGAAGGGAGGACTGAGTGTGCTGAGTGGGGTGAGTCTATCATTCATTCACTTCCTGAATAGACACATAGCGCCCGCTCTGCGGGGTCCTTGTTAGCTGTAGGAGATACAAAGAAAAGAAAACATTCTAACTCTGGAGAAGCTCACGGGGCTTTTTCTTTAGCAATATCGAAAGGACTCACCCTCCAGACCAGGGGTCCTTTTGGATCCTTTCCTTGTGCACTGAGGATCTTTGTGTCCTACTGGGGCCAGAGGACATGAAGGGCAGCAGCTTAGGTTAGGGCCACTGACAATGACCTAGACAACAGTGAGGCTCCCCGAGAAGGCAAGTGCCACCTCAGGGCAACCTGGTGGGCTGGCGCTGATGTGGGACGGGAGCCCAGGCCCTGCAGGGAAGAGGAGTTTGAAGATATCCGACTGCGGAAGTGGGAGAAGGGCTGAACTGCGGGGAAGCAGAAACATCTCAGAGGAGGGGCGCGGGAGGTTCCAAGCCTGCAGATGCTCCAGAAAAGAGAAAGCTCTCTCCTTCCCCACTTCTTCTTGCGTGGCATGCTTCCTTACCCCAGGGCCCGGGAGGAATTCGGACTCTGTCCGTTGTGGGGCCTGAGGCCAGAACTCAAGTGTTAATACACATAATGAGCTTAGAACCGTGCCTGGCAGAGTGCTCCATAATGTCTGTTTCTTGTTGTTATGCTGTGGTCACTGTTCCAAATGACCAAACATATGGACCTGGGCCTTCATGTGAGTGGCTCCTCAACAGCAGGAGTGCCGGTCTGAATTCCGTGCAGATGGCACATCTCTGTGCCAACCGTCGCCAGCATCATGTGACCACTCCCCTCTGCTGCTTTGTTTAGAATTTACCTTGGGAGGTGGGAGGCTGCGGGAGGCTCCCAGGCCCCAGCCCTCCCTCATAGCAGGGCGCAGGGGGCAATGAGACATCTGCCATGGTAGTGCTTGTTCTCTGCACGTAGCAAAGAGCCCTAAGAATACCCCCAGTACAGAGGAGCAGCAAGAGCATTCTCAACTCTTCGTGAGGAGGGCGGACTCTACAATGCTCAGAAAGCAGCAAGAAATCTCAACTTCCCTGCTCTTGGAGAGGATGCCCTGTTACTTTGGAGAGGGCAGGTTTTCCCGTGTTCTTGGTGGTGTGGGGCCTGTTCTGATGGATTAACCAATCCTCCTGGGCCTCAACAGGACACTTCCGTGAAGGCTCCCGAGAGTTTGTCTGGAAATTGGATTAAAACAAAACAAAACTCCAAAGGCAGATAACTGGGGCTTCCCTGACAGTAGGGGGCTCCAGTCAACCACATGATAAATGTAAAATAAATGTTTCCATTATAGGAGGTTTGTTTTGGTAACATGATTGGACTTAGAGTTTAAGATACGTGCTTAAAAATCTTTTACAGAGGAAATCCAAAGACAGTCATCACAGAAGGTGCTTAAAGAGCGAGACCAGAGCCACTCCTTATAGTATCCAGTATCTACCAGATATGAGATAATTAGTATACGTTCATGATATCATTGTCACCAACATTTCCAGAGGGCTTACTAAGGGTCAGGCCCTGTGCTAAGTGCTTTACAATCATCACCTTATTCAATCGTAACAACCCTGTGATGATGATAACCACAAAAAACTAGATGCGGCGTGACAGTCACCTGCCCAGAGTCACCCAGCGCTTTTCCTCAAGCCTGCATGGCCCCAAAGCTGTGTTCTTAGAACTGTTAGGCCGCACTGCCCCAGTGCCCGGGAAATCATTCTTTTTCTTATGAACAGTTACTAGTGTTCTGGAAACCAGCCAAGCCTTTATAGGAAAAGCTCTTGTTTGGGATTTTGAGGGATAGGAAGAGGATATTTATCATGATCTGAAGTAAAAGGGAAAGAAAAGAAATGATCTGATTTGTTCTGAAATCTGAAATTGAATGTACGGTGGTAGAATCATGCAGCCAAAGTGGGGTTTTGTCTGTGCTCACTTGCCCCACTGCTGGTGTGTTTTTGCAGAGGTCCATGTTTTCAGACCCAACGTTCTTTTTCCTGTCCTGTCAGGATTAGGCCAGCAGGCAGGAAACCTGGATTCCAGCCCAGGCCTCTCTCCTTAGCGTGGGGCAAGTCCTTAGCCTCCTAGAATCTGCAGGGTTTTTTGCACGGAAAGTGGGGATCGTCGCACTGCCTCTCTCAGAGCTCAACACCAAGCGTTGCACAAATGTGCCGCATCACCATGGCCAGGACGACGCAGCGGGAGAATTTAGGTACTTGATGTGGAAGATGCACGCAGCCTTCCTTTTAAGGAGGGCCTGAGTGAGGGAACAGGCACGCCACTGAGAGCAGAAAGCTTTGCAGAGGTGTATTTTTGAGACTGATGCAAAATCCCAAGCAGTGACGTTCCTGTGACTCAGCCCAGTGGGTGGAAGTGATTTTAAATAATGACAGTATCACCATCTCCCTTCTCCCACGGTGCCACACATCACCAAACACACGCTCCCTGGCCCTGAACCCACTGACTCAGCTCCTCCCCACGGGGCTGAAACGAATGGAGAGCACATGTGCGGTTCTCTGAGCAGCGGCGTAAGCGACGCATCTGCTGGGCAATGTCTTTCTCTTCCCCGGAAGCCAAACTCAGGTAAACAGGGTGTGGTTTTGAAAAGGTCACCTTGTACACCCCCAAGTTTTAAACAGTCCTCTGGGAGCTAAGTGAGGCATAATTACAGCCACCACCATCAAGAAAGCGACCACTTGAGTTAATTAAAGAGGGAAACCACCCAATTTCAGTTAAAAACATTTAGAAATTGGTGGCATTTTAGAGAGAAAGAAGCTGCAGTAATTGGATCAGGCAGCTTACAGACGCCTCTTTTCAGACAGAACAATAGGGCAACCAGCTCAGGAAAGAGGGCACAGGTCACGGCCATGTTTAGATCTAATAAGTGCCCAACGCAGCGGCTGAATCCCGGAACCCAAACAATGCCTGGCACAGGGGCGGGTCTCATGCTCTGAACTGGGGGCCTCCAGAGGTGAGGGGTCAGTTAAGGACTTTGCTGGGGCTTCTGAATAATTGCAGTGACCCCCCAAAAATCAAAGCCCAGGATCTAGCAGTGGGGGGAAAGAGAGGGTGGTTTCCTAGGATCAGCCTCCTCATGAATAAAAATGAGTCAAAGATAGAAAGGGTTGGATCAGAAAAGAAATGCAGAGTCCGTAGTATGACCCAAAGTTTGCAGGGGGTGGAAGTCTTCAATTTCATCACTCACCTTTGCTCATCCCAAAGCCTGAGGCTCCATGTTGAAAACTGGGAACAGAAATGATTCATTTTCTGTGCATCATTGTTTTTTTTTAAAAGACAGGGTCTTACTGTGTCACCTGGGCTGGAGTGCAGTGGCATGATCATAGCTCACTGCAGTCTCGAACTCCTGGGCTCAAGCTATCCTCCTGCCTCAGCCTCCTGAGTAGCTAGGACTACAGGAATGTGCCACCATGCTTGGCTAATTTATTTTATTCAAAAATTTTTTTGTAGATGTGGAGTCTCGCAGTTGCCCAGGCTGGACTTGAACTCCTGGTCTCAAGCAATCCCTCCCCCCGAGCTTCTCAAAGTGCTGGGATTATAGGTGTGAGCCACTGCAGCAGGCCTGAGTGCATTATTTTAAGAAACATCCATTGTGTACTATAAGGACAAATACAAATTTAAAATAAGAGGCTTCATTCTCCTTTTTCTTTGAGCATTTACTTTAGAAAACTTGGAATTATAAATACTTTCTCCTCTCTTTGAAATGTATATGAATGAGTCCTTTTCAAGACTACATTGGCATTTTGTCAGCTTTTTGAAGTAGGAATGTCTCTCTCAAGGACGAGAGCCATCTGTTCGAAATATAAAGGCCAAGAGAGATAGCAGCCTGATCTCCCAGTTTCTGAGGAATGCTGGGGCCCAACTTCAGTGGGCACCTTGCTCCGAGTTGCAAGACTATCTTCCCTCATAGAGATAGAAGTTTGTTTTTCCTCTGAGCAAAGCCAATTAGCTAACACAGATGGTCACTGCAATTACCAGGCAAAGTCAGAATGAACTATGTGTCGCCAATGGTCTGTCAAGTCCTCCTACCTGAGGACTAGTTACTGTTGACCTTGCAAACGTGTGTGTGGGTCGTGCCTGCTTGACTCTATAAAAGGGCAAGATTTCTGTCTTTGCAGTCTGTCAGCACGTTGCCTGTGATGTGCATCGCATTCCGGTTTAATGCCTACTCAATAATAAAAGTGTTTTTGTTCTCTGCTACCTTTGAGGACAGGATTTCTGGGTTGGGAGAAGATTTTCTTTCTAATTATATTTCCCCAACAGTTCCTACCATGTGCCTATTCTGAGCCTGGCCTTCCACACTCAATCCGTATTTGTAAGTACAATGTATGTCACTTTGGCTTTTTATAGCTAAAGTTCTCTTAAAGGACTCAAACATTTTCCGAGAGATGATCTCAAAGCTTGGTGAAGTAAGGATCAGATATTACTACTTTCTTTTTGTGGTGTGTGAACTAACATGAAATCTTAAGCCTCCTCCGCCCAGCTGACTGAATGGACCCCCTCTTGAGGGGACCCCAGAAATACCATAAAGCTGAGTTGCTGGCCATGAGAAGGAAGGTCAGACATGCCTCATCATGCCCCCGTCCCTTCTTGGAGCAATCCTTTGTAACTCATTAAAGGCCTAGAGCTCTACAAAACAAAGCTTAAACCTCATGTGCAGGTCATCTATTTACTTAATAGATCACTTGAGTCTGGGTATATGTTCTGTATATGTCTGGTGGGTTGTCTCTGATGAACAGACTTCCTTATCTTAAAACATTCCAAGCCTTTAGACAAAGAAAGCTTCATTTCTTTAACCAATTACAAATCAAAGAATCTTTAAACCCACCTGTAACATGTAATGCCCTGCTTTGAGATGTCCTGCCTTTTTGGACCAAACCAATGTACATCTTCCATGTATTTATTGATTTATGACCTTATGTGTAATTCCTGTCTCCCTGGAATGTATAAAACCAACCTGTAACCCAACCATGGCGAGACCATTTGCTCAAGGCTTCTTGGGTGTGGCTCTCTGGGCCATGGTCACGTAAACATCTTTAAATTATTTTGTTAATTGTTAAATCCCTGTGCTCCAGGACACACCCTGCCTGCCGTCATATTGCCCATCCCGCAGGAACTCACGTTGTTTGGGTTTTCACTCTATTATAATATTATAACTAACTAATTTCCTAATCACCTGCAATATTTACATTTCCCCCAAATTCTTGTTCATGGTCTGTATCATCACACTTGATACATTCTTAAAAATGCACTTTGCTCCACTCCTAGGTAGGTGTGGAAGACAAATGAGTGCACATGTCCACAGAAAGACATGCACATTAATGTTCATAGTGTTTTATTCGATGTTATGACAGCCAAAACCTGAAACAACCCAAATACCTAGTAACAGGTGAATGGAAAAACCAATTGTGGTATATCCATACAATGGAATACTACTTGGGCATTAAAATAAACTACTGATACATGCAACATTAGTGAATCTCGAAAACAGTATGTGACCTAAAGAAGCCAGACACAAAAGACTACATACTGTATGAATCCATTTATGTAAAATTCTATAATAGGCAAACTAATCTATAGTGACAGAAAGCAGCTCAGTGTCTGCCCAGGGTGGGATGATGGAAATGCTCTATCTCTTGATTAGGGTGGAGGATGCACATGCATATCATTTGTCGAAACTTGCACCATACACATGAAATGGGTGTCTTAGTCCCTTCAGGCTGCTATACCAAAATATCACAAACTGGGGAGCTTATTAACAACATAAATTTACTTCTCACAGTGCTGGAGGCTGTAAGTCCAAGATCAGGGTGCCAGCATGGCGGGGTTCTAGTGAGGGTCCTCTTGCCGACTCCTCACTGGGTCTTCTCATGGTGGAAGAGGCCAGGGAGCTCTCTGGAGTACCCTTTATAAGGGCACTAATCTCATTCCTGGGGGCTCCACCTTCATGACCTAATCACCTCCCAAAGGCCCCACCTCTTAATGCCGTCACATTAGGGCTTAGGTTTCAACATATGAATTTTGGGGGGGAACACAAATATTCAGTCCATAGCAATGGGTGTAGTTGATTGTATATAAATTATACTTCAGTAAAATTTATTCAAGAAGTAATTATAAATTTTCATTTATACACAGAATTTAAAATAAAAAACCAAAATGCAGTTTGCTTTCTCAGCCAACGTGACCTGGTTCATATGATGAGAGGAGAGTGATCCTTCTACAGAGCCCTTTGAATGCATCTCAAAGCTGGCATTAGGGTTACCCCTAGTCCATCCATAACCTCTGGAAAGATGTAAACAGGGCTGGTTCATAATAACACGCAGCTGGGAGCAGCATGTTCCCAGAGTTCTTCTCCCAGGAAAGCCTGCACCGTCAGAATCACGTGCAGCCCACAGCTGGCGGGATTCGTGATGAATCATTCTGCTTTTATAGGAACGAAAGGGCTGTGATTCACACACATCAATGTTGATGGGAATATTAAGGGCTCCCTTCCCTGGGGGAAAAATAGAATACTCTTTCTTTAAATATTTCATTTCTTTTTAAAATAATGTCACTTCGGCTCCTCCCCACTATTCATTTGGGAGAAATAGCTGTCAGGCTTTGTATTTGGTTAAATCAAATCTTTTCTCAGAACAAGACAGTGTGGGGTGGAGGAAAATCACCTAACTCCTCTCAGTGTTTCTAAACATGGAGAGAAAACCCGCTTCTATCTTTGTCGTGTGGCACATGGCTCCTACTAACATTGTGTCATGGGCTGAGAGGTGATTGGTTTCCCAACACTCAACAAGGGGTTGGGCAGGGGGACATGGGCCTGAATTGCAATTCAGTGTTTTAAAATAGACATCATAGTCACCAGAGGCTGGGAAGGGGGTGGGGAGGAAGAGAAGTTGGTTAATAGGAACAAACATACAGTTAGATAGAAGGAATAAGTTCTGGTGTTTGGAAGCACAGTAGAGTAACTACAGTTAGCAACAATATATTGTATGTTTCAAAATAGCTAGAAGAGAAGATTTGAAATGTTCCCAACACAAAGAAATGATAAATGCCCAAGATGATGAATATGCTAATTACCCTGACTCGATCATGACATATTGTATGCATATATCAGAACCTCACATATACCCCCATAAATATATACAAATATTATGTATCAATAAAAAATGAAAAAAAATAGACATCATAAAGTTGTAAGATGTCAGAATGGGACCCAAGAGAGATTTTTAAAGAGTTTGTTTTATGCTAATCATCCACCTTAAGTGTAGGCTTCCTTGAAGGCTTGAGGGAAGAAAGTGAATCAGACTAGATATTCCCAGTCTAGGAACCCTTGGGTTGGCAGTTGTTTTAATTGTTTTCCCGGCACTTTCGGGGTTAGGGGGTTTGGGAGGGGGTTTTGGGGGCGGGGCCGGAGTTGGTTTTTTTTTGGCCACCTTTGTTTTTCTTGGCTTGGGGGGTTGTTCCTTGGATTCCTTCAGGGCCTTCCAGGTTCTTCTTTCCCCCGTTCTTCTTGAGTTCCTTGTGATTTTGGAAAGCTTGTGTCTATGAAGTCAGTGAAGTCCTTCAACCACTTCAAAGTGGTTGGGTTTACACTAACAACCAAACCCATCACTCCCTCCCTGCAGAGCTTAAGACAGAGGCCCAGGTGATTGGAGAAAGAAGAGAAAGAAACACAATAAAGACAAAAGTTAGCTCAAAAGTTTCCACTCTCCTGGATTTAATGGCAGCCCCAAATTCTCATGTGGATTAAAAATTAATTAGTCAATTAATTCGTTCATTCATTTTGAAGCAGGTTCTGCATTAGACACTGAGAAAGCCGAGACTTGATCTTTACTCTCAAAGAGCTCCCAGACCAGCAGGGGAAGCAGGTACAGAAACCCAAGCGCATCGTTCTGTGTTTTAGAAACAATAGCAATAGCTAATGGGATGGAGATGTGTAAAGAAAACAGAGACAATATCCATGGTTCCAAACATACTGACGATGACAATGATAATATTAACAGTTTACATTTATTAAATGCTTACTGTGTACCAGGCATTGTGCTTCTCTTCCCTTTACCTTCCAATAACTCTGTATATGAAGCATCATCATCATCTTCCTTTCAAGGAAGGGGAAATTGAGAGTGGGAGAGGGCCAGGTGCTCAAGGTCACTTTGACAGCAGAGCCCACTCTATCCTGGTACCTTGGGGGAAATAGGCATCTCTTCAGGAAGGATTGTCCTTCAACAACACACTTTTGGCTGACAGCTAGCTGTCGTTTGTGTCTAGGTATGCTTGGCCCCGAAGTTCAGATGATCGTGGTCTAGCTGTTTGGGCTGGTGTTGAGCTTTGGAGTGGCCCAAGGAAAAGAAAAGCTGACCCAGAGGTTGAGACCTGAAAAATGACAAGGGGCAGTTTTAGAGAGGTGGGAGTGGGGTTAGACATTTCTGGGCAAAGGAAGCTTTTATGAGTTGTATTATGTGTCCCCAAAAAGATGGGTTGAAATTCTAACTACCCAACTCCTTCAGGATAGGATCTTATTTGGAAATAAGGTGGTTGCATGGTTGCAGATTAGTTTGATGAGGTCATACTGGAGTAAGGTAAGCCCTTAATCCAATTCGGCTGGTGTCCTTATGAGGACAGGAGAAAGACACACAAGGAAAGATGTCCAAGTGGCAATGGAAGCAGAGATTGGAATGATGCATCTACAAGCCAAGGAACACCAAGGATTGCCTGTTGTCTCCAGAAGACAGGAGAGAGACATGGAACAGAGTCTCTCTCAGAAGGAACCAACTCTGCTGACACCTTGATTTTAGACCTGTTACCTTCAGAACTGTGAGAGAATAAATTTCTGTTTAATCACCCAGTTTGTGGCACTTTGCTATGGCAGCTCTAGGAAGTTAATATAGAGCAGCTAGCATGATAAAGGGCTTGGTGTGTCCGAAGAAAGGTCAGAAGGCTGGCGTGGCTGGAGGTGCTGGGTGAGAAGGTGGGAGGGCCTCTGTGATCCCTCTAGCTGGGCCGTGGACTGCTGTGGCTAGCATGCTGGTCACTGCCCTTAAGTGGCCATGGTGGGATACTCCCAGTAGAAGAGGGGCTGGTTTCAACCGAGTATATAGTTTCAGCTATAAACCCCAGAGACAACTCAGGTCACATTCCACTCCCCGAACCAGCCTCTTTGGCCAAGAGATAGAAAGCTCTGATTGACCAGAGTGGGTCAGTGGCCATCTCTGTAGCAAGAGGCTGGTGCACAATGGTAGACAGTCTCATGAGGACCTCACAGAATGGACAAGAAGTTCCCCCAGAGGAACTAGTAGAAGGGGATGGAATAATGTGCTACCCCAGCCTAATACAAGCCCCATTTTCTTCTTTTGTCATGAAGTTGGCACTTTCTTGCCTGGAATTGAAATGATATCCTTTCACCCTTATCGCTATTCTCCCCTCCACTCAGAGTCAGCCTACCTGTCTGAGACTACATCATGGAACTACTGTCCTAGAGAGAGAGAAATTGTTTTGAGTATGTGTAGTTTTCTCCCCACAGCAGCATAGTTTAGTTATTTAACTCACCTATCCATTTATTTATAAATTATTTATGTTCTGTTTGCTTTTGGAGAGGATCTAAGGCATCTTATAATAGCACATATAGAATATAACCAGTAAGATGAGGGCAAAAATAAGCAAATGCCAAGTAAGCAGGGCACTGGGGAGATAATTGTTGAAAAGAGGCCGGGCTACTTGAAGTTCTGCTTCTGATAATGGCTAAAAAAGCTCTTATCAGACCTGCCCTCCCACAGATTATACCTATAAACTCTGGACTATCAACACTTGGAAGATGGGAATGGCATGGTGTGAATTTTTGGTTGCTATGGCTTCTAGACTGAGGGCAGGCCTCATTTTGCCCCACGCAAAGTATCTAAAATGTCAATTAAAAATAAAACTCTATAATCTTTCTGGCCTGGAGAATCAGATGATAATATTCAGGGCAACCATAAGCCCTGGAAAGTAAGGGGGGAAATTCAGGAATGGAAACAACCAGAGAGCCCCAAATTCTGTATATAAGTTTTTCCCAGATCTCTGACTGACCACCAAATCATGCTTTATAGGGCAGAATTCAAGCAACCCAGTGAAGGGTAAGAGAATTGAACTGAGATTTGAGCTGCAGCCCAAGAGACAGAGTTTGCAGTTGTAATCTAATCAAGTTAATTCCTTGCTAAAACACAATTGACACTCATTGGAGGAATATAACAGAATCCAGAATCCCCACAACATAGCGTTCAAATGTCCAGGAGACCATCCCAAATCATTTAACACACTAAGAAATAGGAAAATATACTCTATTCTCAAGAGAAAAGATAATCAATGGAGGTTGACCCAAAGATGACCCAGATGTTGGAAGGAGCATATCAGGCTTTTTTTTTTTTTTTTTTTGAGACAGAGTCTCGCTTTTGTTGCCCGGGCTAGAGTGAGTGCCGTGGCGTCAGCCTAGCTCACAGCAACCTCAAACTCCTGGGCTCAAGCAATCCTTCTGCCTCAGCCTCCCGAGTAGCTGGGACTACAGGCGCGAGCCACCACGCCCGGGTAATTTTTTATTTCTAGTTTTAGTTGACTTGCTAATTTTTTCTATTTTTAGTAGAGACGGGGTCTCACTCTTGCTCAGAGCTGGTCTCGAACTCCTGAGCTTAAGCGATCCTCCCGCCTCGGCCTCCCAGAGTGCTAGGCAGATCAGGCTTTTAAAGCAGTTGTTATAACTATGCCCAGTGACATAAAGGAAATGACTTACAAGGTAGGAAATCTCAGCAGAGAAATAGAAGCAATAAAGAGAACCAAATGAAAATCATGAAACTGAAAAAATACAATATTAGAAATAAAGTCACTGATGGGCTTAACAGCAAAATGGAGATGAAAGATGAAAAGGTTAGTGAATTTAAAGATAGTGCAGTAGAAATTATCCTACATAAAGATGGCTAATTTTACTTGGCAAAGTTTACTCCTAAGTTTACTGTCAACTAAAGCACAGAGGGAAACCGTATGGGTTGTCGACCAAGCTGCTCACCTGAAGAGCTGTCACATTATACTGCAAGAAGCTCTAAAAGCTAGCCCCTGCATATCCTGAAACATGCTTTGTGCCAGTTATTAATCTTTTGTTCCTCCACTCCAACACCTTTCTATACTCCACTCTGTGATGCTGGGGTGGGTATTCTGCAAACGGCATTTCTTTTTTTGCCAGCTGATTCCTTGTTAGGTTTTGTCACTTGGGCCATAGAGGGAGACTAGGAGGCTGGAGGACAGAGAAGGGACTTCCTTTTTGTTTGCTTGCCATTCCTCTTAGCATTTCCCCTAGCCCTTTCCCTGACAGTTGCAACTGGTTCTGGTCTCCAACTTCTTCTAACAGTCTCCCTCAGAGACACCAGCACCTGCTGGGCAGTGCAGTGTCTCCTTCTTAGCCATCTGTTAAGCCAGTTTTGTGGGCCCCTCTTCTAAGCATTTAATTTCTGATAACTTCAAACTCTTCCCTTTCTTCCCTCAACCTTAGGGCTGATAGCTGCTTCCAGGTTTACTATTTCTGTGTAGCCTCAGTTTTTCTTTTGAAATTTCAGTCCTCTAATACTTGTTTTTAAATTTCTGTTAAAACAACTCATGTGATTTCTATTTTCCTAACTGGCCCCCAACTGATATACATCCTTTCAAAAACTAATACTATGTATAGGCCTGGCTGTGGATCCAAAATTGTGGTTTTGGATCCAAGAGGCCTCCTTTCAGGGCCCTGACTCTCAGATACTCGCCACAGTGATGCAATGGTCCAGGCTGCACATCACCCTGCTGGCCCTGGCCTCCTTCCATGTCATCGCTCACACCTCTGGGGACTGCATTCTGATGGGTAGCAATAAGTGGTCATGGATTTTGGTAAGATAAACTAGGCCCTTAGTGTGCTAGCTAGTTAAACTGTTTCCCTTCCAGATAACCTACTTCCTTGGCTTAGATAAACATGCTTCTTAGGAAAACCTTTATGGAATGTCAGAAATAAGGGAAATGTCAGATGTAGTGGCTAACCCGTGGTTTCTGTGCATGTAGACACAGCCATCTACTCTGTGTGTAGACACATGGGTGCTTGGATGTTCCTTCTTCCTTGGACACCTTTCCATATGGGCCAGAGGGAAGGTTAAAGGAGTTCATGAGTATGGGCAAAATCAGACTAAGGTGCTCTACCATGGCATAGCATGACAAAGGGGCTGCCAGTGTTCATAGCTGCTATGTGTTAGAAGTACAGCAAATCATTTTTAGCTGGTACAGATAAATTAGTTTAATTTTCTCAAGTAGTCAGTTGAAATAAAATTTGCTAACTTTTGCTTTGAGTAATTGAATGTCGTTTGAGTTATGGGTTGTATGTAACTCTTGTATATTTGATAATTAATAACTATCCCTACTTCTCCTTTCTGTAGAAAAGGATTTCATTTTCTGTGACGCTTTCAAATCCCCCATATTATGTATCTTTTGATACTCAAAAACACTTTCCTAACCCTACAATTTAATCAACCAGCCCAATGCTTTAAGATAGTTTGAGATAACACATGCGAGTCATGAGGCATATGGCTTAGTAAATACTAACTACAATAATGCTGTGTCAGATTGTATTTTCCAAAAATGGCCATAACAATTTTTTTCTCTCCACATATTCTTTTAGAATCTTGCCACTTCCCTATCAAGAATCTACATCCCCCTCCCCTTGAAACTGGATGGGTGGGCTTTTGTGACTGCCTTGCCTGGTAGAGTATAGAGGAAGGGATGCTCTGAGACTTCTGATGCCAGGTCATGAAAGGTGATGTTGCTTCTGCCTGTCATATCTTTCTCTCTCTTCTGCCTGTCATTTCTCTCTCTCTTTCTCTCTCTTTCCACCACTCCCTCCCTCCTTCCTTCCCTCCACTTTCTTTGAGGCTCTTTCTGAGCCTCCATGTAAGATATCTGGCTACCCAAAGCCCATCATGTTGGAGAGTCCTCATTGCAAAATGACATAGAGAGAGAGAGATGCTCGAGGGGCCCTGCTATTCCGGCCACTAGCTATTTGAGCTATTTGAGGCTTCCCAGCCCAAGTGCCAGACACACGAATGAACCTTCAGATGATTCTAGTCATAGTCGTCATCTGACTATAACTGCATGAAAGAGGGGACCCCCAGATCCATGAGGCAATGGTGAATTATTATTGTTTTAAGCCACTAAGTTCTGGGCTGATTTGTTATATAGCAGTGACTGACCAATACAATATTTAATATTTGGCAGGTATTAATTATGAGTCACGTGCTATGCTAAGTACTTTGTAGGAATTGTCTCATTTAATCCTGACCATCCCGGAGATAAGCATTTTTATTCACCCGGAGAGAAGTGACCTATCCAAGGTTACACAACAGTCAATCTGAAATTTCAATCCAGAAAGTCTGACTCTAGAGCCACAGTACCCAACCACTAAGCCCTATGGCATGTGGCATTTGATACGGGATTCACTGCTCTTCTGCTGGGTAACAGCACCTCCCCTGACCCTCGAACACCTGTTGCCCTGTCTGCCAGCAGCAGAGAAGCCCAGTGAGCCAGCAGAGGAGGGACCAGCAAGGCTGCGTGGATCCAGCCAATGCTGAACCCCGGTATTGTGATTTTATTCCTTTAGCGTGAAGACTGCGTGTGGTGTTTTGAAAAAGTCCCCACTGGTGGTGGCAGTTGTGGGTGGAGACATGTTCCATCACATTAGTCATTTATACTTAGTAAGGATGAAGTTATAGGAAGCATTCCTGTTGGGAGGTTTTAATGGCAGGTGGGGATAGAAGAGGGAAAGAGGAAGGAAGGAAGGAAAGAAAGAAGGAAGGAAGGAAGGAAGGAAGGAAGGAGAGATCAGTCAGTAAAGAGAAGGAATGAAACAAAGAAACTAGTGAAAACATGGAACAAACACCCAGGAGGGAAAGGGTTCAGAGGACGTCAAGGTGCCAGAGGTAAACATTCACTCCTTGTCATTCAAAAATTGTGTGGAAGGTCCATAGCATGCCAGGCCCTGCTGAAGTGTTAGGGATGGCTGTTCCCTACAAATAAAGATGCACACGATGTGTTATGGGAACATTTACTCCTCAGTAGGTGGAGGGATCAGAGAAGGCTTCCTGGAAGAGGCTTATGGGAAGGGAGGACAGTTAACCAGGCCAACAGGAGGTTGAGGCCTTGGGCTGGGAACAGCAAGAGCATGATATGGGGTGCGTGGGAGCCAGGCGGGTTCTGAGGCACTGGAGGGCAACATGCCATCGGGGAGCTCTGAGCCATGAGCCTGGGCTGGAGGTTGCAGAGAGGCCATGGTGGTCATTACCGAGTTTGGATTGTCCTGCAGAGCCCCCGAAGGGTCCCAGGGGGCTGGAAGGATCACACCACGGCAGCTCTCCAGCCTCACTTCTGCCAAGCTCTGCCCAGCAAGATTGGTGTTTGAATTCTGCAAGTTGAAGACCTTCCCTCACCAAAACCAAAATTTGCTCAAATTCTGGTGGCAAAACCAGAGGAGAAAATGTCCCATCAGAGTGAGGAAAACTTCCCCACAGTACCTGCAGCCCTTATTCCATGAGATCAACAAGCCTGGCTGGGTTTCTCCCCGCAGAGGTGTTACTGCTGCCACTTGCAGCATGCTTCTAGGGGCGGGGCTTAATTGACCCTAATAGCAGATAAATGCTCAGTTAAAAGAAGAGGTTATTGAAAACCATGATGCCGCAGTGAAGTGAAATTGGCAAGAGCTGCTCCAACGTCAGGCTGGGATGTGGGCGCCAGCGTCCGGAGTCAGCCACGCCCTAACAGGGAATCCCCTATTCTTCTCTTGGAATATTTATTATTAAAATAAAACCAAGAAAACTAACAAAAATAAGGCTGCTATTCTTTGAATCATTTAGGAAAGCAAGAAAAGATTTCTAGAACCGACGAGAACATGCTGGTTAACACTCCTCCCCCAGGACTTAACACTCTTACTGGCATTTTCTGTGTAACATATCTTTCTTTCCCACTAGAAAATGAGTTTCTCTAGTTCAGCATATATATCTTATTTATTAAGTTCCAGAACTGTCCCTTCTTTGAATCTCTTTGACGCTTAATACCCAGATCACTCATTTGGCACTTATGTGATGTGACTTTGTACGGTTAATTGATTTTTATTGTATAAATGCTGACTCTTGGACTAGACTATAAATTCCTTCAAGGTAGGAGTCTTGCTTTGAACATTTCGTGTCCTCTTTTATCATTTGTTGAAAATAAGGTGTCCCAGGGAAGGTGCTAGGATATGGAGAGGGAGACCCTGGCCCACCTTTAGGGAATTCACCATCTGTCTGGGGAGTCTGTCTGGGGAGACAGGTAAGCAGTGAAGACTCAGGGGCTGTGTTTGCTCTGGGTCGTGTGTGATGGTTGTCTGGGGCCGTCCTGAACTCTTCCCCCAATCTTTTCTCGTGAAGGCTGCTTACTCTCACCTTCAGAGGTGGCACCTGTGGTCTAGGACACAGGTTTTGATGATACTGCACTCATTTCCTCAGCCACAGTGACTGGGTCAGGGTTGGGCACATGACCTAGGAGGTAACCTGCTTTCCTGCTGAATTTGAACCTGGGAGGAGGTGAAGCAGAGCTGCTGCAGCAGGAGGCCTCCAAGGACTGGGCTATAAATTCCCTTTCAGCTCTAGCGGGTGTGGGCTGAATTTTCCATCAACCAATAGAAAATATAGAGGTATCATGAGGAGAGTGTTAGGGAATCACATACAATTACATGTCACAATAGCATATGTGTGTGTGTGTGAGAGAGAGAGGGGGCAGTAGGAGAGAGTGCCACCTGAACTGAATCTTGAAAGACCAGCAGGAGTTAACCAAAGACGTTCCAGACAGACAGTGGCAGCTCTGCGCTTGCATCCTGATGTCAGACTAGGAGAAATTCCAGAAGCCTTCAGGGCCTCTGCACTCTAGTCCAGTGCTTCCCCAAACTTTTGTTGAGGGAAATGTCTTTCAGAAGATGTTAATAGGTAGATGTGCAGAAGAAAACTATCTCCTGAGAACAAAATTGCTCTAGTTTCTGCGTTGCTGGTTTTCTCCAAGCCTTTAATATGCTAATACACACCCAACAACAGAATCCTTTGTCTGCAGAGCACAAATTATGCTCTCTCTGTTGAACAGTTTTGGAAAGTTTATGAAGCTCTCTTCAATGAGGTGTGGAGTAATAAATGATTCAGTAACACATAAGTCCTGCCATCCTAGGTCTAATTAGCTACACTGTCATGAAAACAAATTATGTAGCACCAAAGACAATATAAACACAATCTATTGGGTAAACAGTTGCGGGATGGATTACTATAGACTTAACAATAGTTCCTGCATAATTCAGCTTTTCTCTGTTTTGCATATGAATGGCTCTTGCTCAGGCTTTATTCTGTAGTTCATTGGAACACAGCAGAGATGGCCTGGATCAGTGCAGTGGCAAGGAGAGTACTAAATTGTCTCAGTGGAAACGTTGAAGAGGTGAGCCCATTTTTTTTAGTTATGCCACAGGCATTTCAGAGACCCAGCAAGAGATTGCCCGCATGGATAGGCGGCAGCAGGAACAGGAAGTTGGGATTTAATCCTGGAGGAAGCCTTTGGAGGTTCTTAACCAGGGCAGTGCAATGATCAGGTGTATTTTAGAAGCTCATTCATAGGGAGAGAAGATTTGAAGTGAGGTTGTTGCTAGAAACAAAGAAACTATTTAGGCAGTGCTTTGGAAAAACTCCAACTGTGTTTTTCCTGTGCTTTCACGGCACAACAATCATCAACACAGAAGACTTCTGTGACCAAATGTGTGGGGGTTTTTCACCCACACAACAAGTAGCAGACACCACCTGGGTGTCCTCTAATTCAATAGTGTCAGATCCCACGGAGTGAGGGTTCAGTCCCCAAGACTGCCCCGGCCTTTGGACTTGATTGATTTGCTGGAGCAGCACACAAAATTCAGGGAAACGCTTAAGTTTACTGGATTATTATAAGAGATACAGGTGAAGATTTGCACAGGACAAGGCTTATGGAGGGGAGGAGCTTCCCCACCATCCCCAGGGGCCACCCTCCAGGAACCCCAGCGTGTTCGGCTATCTGGAAGCTCTCAGTCCTCTTAGGTTTTTATGGACAGCTGTGTCGCCTCCAGGGTATGGGGCAGGACATCTCTAAAATGAGGGTCTTATGACCCACAATCAGAAAGGCAGGGGAATATTAGAGCCCTGCCTTGAGGCAGGTAAAAGGAGTGCAGGAGAAGGCCAGAGAGATTGTTTGCTGAGGCCCAACACACCCAACATGTAACAAGAGACTGCTACGAGGGCTGTGGGAGATGTGTGCCAGCACCGTGCATGAAAACCAGTATGTATATCATAACACCACAGGAAGCTATTTCTGTAATGGGGGAGAAATAATTCAGGGGCCAAACTAAGGAAGTGACAATGAAGAGAAGACACAGCCTGAGAAGCATCTGGGAGGAGGAATGGACTGAATTGGCTCTGAAGCAGCTGTTGGGGTGAGAAGCCGGGTGGTGAGGGTGGGTTAGGGGCAGTGAAGGACAACCCATGACTTCCAGCTTGTGCAACAGAGTGAAGGGCTGTGGCCCACAGTCCCCAGGCAGCCTAGTACAGTGGGGATAACGCCGAACAGAGCTCAGATTGAACCCCGGCTCTGTAAGCTACTTGGTACTGTGGCCTTGTGCAAGTCAATGTCTCTGAGTTTCACTTTCTTCATCTGTAAAATGGGGACCCTGCTGTTGGTGTCTACTGCATGAGGCTTTCGTCTAAGCTAAGACTTTGGTTTTGGGGCTAAGGTATGTGAAACTGCTTTTTAAGCTAGAGAGCCTTTTAAGTGGTTCCATGTGGTCATTTTATCCCCAGACTGAATTAGCCTGCATCTAAAAACAAGGGGACTTTAAGAGGGTCTTTGTGACTGTGGTCTCCCTTGCTCAGCAGGAATTCCAGCCTGCTCAAATTCTTCCAGGCAGTTCTGGGGTTCCTGGGCAGGAGGTACATCCTTAATGCCCAGGAGCCTATTTTGCTCTGAGTGCCCCAAGCCCCTACTGAGGAAGAGGGGCCTTCTGCATAGCCTCAGGTTCTCTCCACTCAACCCCAGCACCCTGGCTACACCTCGTGGGACGAGGGGTGGGCCCTGCTCCCAGGACAGCTGACCAGCCAGCAGCTCCCAGCCCTCTCAGGGACTCTGCTCCTCTCCTGTGTGGACACTGGGACTCAGGTGCATCCAGAGGGAGCCCAGTAACTGATAGGGGTGGGAGCCTTGGCGTTAGACAGTCTGGGTAGCTCTCGGAGCCCCTCACAGCTGCGGGGTGGCGGTGGGCGTGGTGCCTGGTACCAAAGGCAAAGCTGCTCTGCCTCCTGCCTTCCCAAGCTGCTTTCCAGTTTCCATTTTTGTCTTCTTGTGAGCCTTCACAGTACACGCCCACTGGCTAAGGCAGGGGCGGGGAAACTTTCCATGTTGGAAGGCTGCATTCATTTAGCTGTAATCAAATAAGGCCACATTCAAGAAACTTCAATTAGATAAAAATGTACATTATTTTGTAAAAACCTAACTACTATGTACTTAATAATTTCAAAAAATGAAAATTATTTGTTAATTTTAAAGTTAACCTTTTAATGACTTTGTTGTGTCCACTTTCTGTTGGAAAACATTGGAATATTTGGTTGCAGCATGGAGGTCTGCAGTTTCAGTTAATCCTCTAGATGGTATTAATATCAGTCATTTGTGACCTTAAGGGCATCTTGATTTGGGTTAGGTGGGAGAATGTAGATTCGCAGCAATAAGTGGTTGAAAAGCAAGAAAGAATTTTTCAGGCATGTTGCCGAAGGCTTGGGTATTCTACTGCATTTTCCCATATTTTAATTGGATCTTTCTCAGCATCAAACAATGACTTTAAAATGTCATCTACTGAGAACTCAATCAATTCCATCTGTAGTTCTTTAGGTGCCTTGGTGATATCAATCAGGTGAGGCTGAAATATTAATTTGAATGTAATGTCATGATTCTCAAAGTCAGTGAAATTTTCATTACTAGATCTATAACAGCTGCGTATTCTTCAAATTATTTGCATATCTCATCCTGCTCATCAGTGACCTATGCTAACTGGGGAAAATGTTCATCCAAAATCTCCTTTTGAAGAAGAAGTGTTTTGAAAAAAGATAACTTTTTCCAAAATGCTTGAATTTTTTGCCACATATCATATATAGACTTCGTTTTACCTTGCAAAGAAATATTGAAGTCGTTTTGATTTGACATAATATCATGCAGAAATGTTGCATTCCTACAGAAATCTTTTTTAAGCAATTCACATTGCTAATTCTGTTCTTCATAAAATTTAACTATTCTTGCAAAGATAAATTTTTGGCTAACATCTATCTCTGAGATAGCCAACATATTTTAGAATGACACGGCAAATCCACACTGAATACCTCATCATTCAACTTTAACGTTACGAAACTGATGATGCTGTGTTGCATATGCACAAATATAGTTAACAATACTTATAACTTGTTGCAAAGTGTCACTTAAAATAGTAGATTTAGCACAGAGATTTTGCTGATGCAAGATACAGTGAAAAGAAATGAGAGCATCTGGATCTGTTAATACTTTTTAAAAATCTGTGCAATAAACCCTTCATGTCTTCCTGTCATTGAAGGTGCACCGTCTTCTGTACATACACATTCACTAAACTTACCAAATTCAGTCTAACTTCGTGACATTTATCTTGAAAGTTGTTGAAGATATCTATTCCTCATGTTGTGTTCACAAGAGTGCCCAAAGCAAGTAACTCTTTGTAGCAAAGAAAATCTTCTGTTATGATCCAAGAAGTATAAAACCTGTGCCGAGTCAGTACTATCAGTTGATTCATCCAAAGCAACCGGATGATATATATTTTCCTTTTTAAGTATTGCATGAAGTTGTCCTGTTAAGTCGAAGGCTAATTCATGCTGCCGATCAGTTATGGTTCTCCTTGAAAGAGGCAGTTGTTTGTACTTTGAAATGTTATTGGTGTCTAAGCATCCTACAACTTCGACAGTGCATTCTTGCACAATCTCTACATCACTGAATGGCTTCCCTTTTTTCCCCCAAGT
>NW_012144966.1:1018422-1036419 GCF_000956105.1 Propithecus coquereli | reverse complement strand
GATTTGTTCTATAAAATTTGGATTCAGTCAAAAGGCCACATTTAAGGACCTAGAAGGCCACAGGTTCCCCACCCCTAGGTGAAGGTAACCTGAGAGTGTTGCTGTGTCTTGCAGCTTAAAGAAGCCTAATTGTCAGGGCGGAGTCGCAAGATTCCTCCGAAAGGGAGTAGGGTTTGCTCAGAGTAAAGAGCCTCGCCTGTGGTGAAGAATGGAACCGTGGTTACTGTCGCTGACTGGTGACTGGTAAACACGGTCACAGCACCTCCACACAACAATGACATCCTGAAGCTGGAAAACAGAACAAGAAGCTCTTTATGTACTGATAAGGAGTGATCTGCAGGATATTTTCCTCTGTGAAAAATGTGAGGTTCAGAATGGTATAGCAAAATGAAATTCATTAACTATCTCTGGAATATCCCACAGAATCTAATGACACTGGTCGTCTGTGAGGAGGACAGCTGGGGGGCTGTGGACAGTGATAGGAGATGAAATTTTCACTAAACATTCTATAATATTTTTTTCTAAGTCTTGAATCATGAAATTAAGACACCTATTTAAACAATAAAATTAGAAAAAATATTTTAAGAACATGCCCTATAAAGTCAAGCAGTCCTAAGTTCCAGTTTGATTCCTGTGTGATGGAATCACAGTTTATTGCTGTGTGATGTTGAGCAACTTACCCAACCTTTCTGAACTCATTTTGTTCATCTGTAACATAATAACAGTAATACCTGCCTGAGAGGACTGTTGGAATAGTCCACCCTGCTTGGCACAGAATAGCCATTCAACTGTGATTGGCTGTTGTTGTCATTACCAGTTTTCCCACAAGGCATTTTGTTACGGTGGAGATGCTTGTGCATGCGTGTTTTGAGAAAGATTTCTCCAGACAAAGATTAGGATAGAAAGAAGAGGTTTATTTACTTTTCCATGGCAGCAGGGATGGGAAAGGACCAGCACAGAGGTGGAAAGGGAAAAATGTGCTTTTTAAAGGGGATTATAAAAATCGCAGGGTATAGTTGAGAAACTGCTGCATCCACTCCTTTCTTTCTTCTTGGTGGCAAGTAGATAACAAAAACTGCATGGATGTCAAAGTCCAAGAGTTGGCTCTCCTGCTTTTCCTTGGAGAAGGGATTATCAACAAGAGATGTGACTCTGTCCTCGAGATATCGTTCCCGTTCGCTCAGGAACTCTTTAGGCTGTAAAAAGCAGATTCTCAAAAAAACAATTTTGAAGGAGAGATCTACATCTCTTTTCTGTTCATTCAGCTTTTTCCAGAAGTTGTGCAAAACAGAACTCCTGCAGGGTACCTTTTACCGAGAGAACTCATAGAATTGATGTTTAACCAAATTGGCAAATTGTAGGATTAGGTATTTTCCTGTTATTTTTGCAAGGCCGCCCCTTTCACATTTTCCATTTCCTGTCTCACTCTTAGCCTGTATTGTGCTCCTTAAACTACAAAACTGCAAAGCAGTGCTATCTTCTGTTTGCATTTTTGCTATTTTTTTTTTTGTCCCATGCTCTCCCTTGGATAAGGGCCATGGAAGTTGGGCCAGGTAAATTAGAACTACCTCTGCCATTCTCAAAATTAGCTCTTCTATTTGAAATGGGCTTATTGTCTTTGGATCCAGCCTATTGTTACGAAAAGCTCTGCACTTGTCCTCAGAAGAACAAGAACAAGTGGTTTGAGGAGAAGGAAAGAGAAGTTTATTACTTTGCCAGCAACGGAGGAGGATGGAGACTTCTGTCTGAAAAATACCATTATCCTAATAATAAGTAGAAATACAGAGCTTTTAAAGGATGGGTTCTCAGCTTCAGACAATTGCTGTTCAACTACAGTTGATAATTCTGATCAGCCCATCTCACTGGAGACAATCCCATGACCTCCACCCAGGACCTTCCTCCACTAGGTGGCTGAGCCATCTTTTGCAGCACAAATAACAAAAGACTTAACTTGCTCCTCCCAGCCACTGACCTGAGGCAGGGATTCATGTTTTAGTACCCAAAAAGGAGTGGAGGATGTTTTAAAGAGAGAGAAAATATTTTTGCCATTTTTTTTTTCAGGTCATTCCCCTCTGTTACACTGTGCCTGACTCTCTCTTCCTTCAGAGTGAGTTCTTTTCCAAGCTCCTTCTTGATCCCTCCTGCAAAGAGTCCCCTGACATCCCACCCTATGAATTCTCCAGGCACTTCTAAAATCCTGGTGAATACAGTTTATATTAAGCTATTAAGACATTAGTTAGTATCATGGCACCCACTTCCTATCATCTTCAATCACAGAATTTTGTGTATCTGTAGTCATTGAAGTGTGACCAGGATTTCATTCCAGCACAGTGATGGCTGCAGGGTTCATGGGCTGGACTGACTAGGGCTCATGCTGTGTTCCAACAGGAGACAGGCAGCACCCAAGCTATGTCTGTCCCTACCTTCCTGGCACTAGAGGGTGCCATCCTGTTTAGCTATTTTTCTTAGTTTTATTTTAGCCTTTGGATGGATGGGCCTCCTGCATTTATGTTTCCCTGAATGTACAGTAAAAGGTACGGGAATATGATTGCGGAAAGGAAAGCCAGGTCCGTGTGACCAGCTGTCCAGTTTTCCCTCTGTCAGGAGTGAGTATTAAGGCAGATCCCCAGGCTCAATCCTCAGAGCAGAGGCTCAGTAAGAGTGGAATGGAGCTCAGGAATGTGCATTTTAGTAAGCACTCAGGTGATAGTGCCATGAGTATTCAAAGGCCAGACTTGGAGAGCAAGTCTTTGCTTTTCCTATCTTTCCTTTAACATGTGTCTGCTGACCATCACTCATGGTGTCATGGTCTCTCCTGGGCCTCCTGATCTCTGAGTATGGACATGTATTTGTTAGATCTTCATTGGTGGGAATCTTCCAGGCTTAAGTGGGGGATGCTCTCTTAGGGAAGATTTGCACCTGCTACTTCCAAGAGCCAGAGGGCATTGCAAACTTGGAACTACTTAGAGCTCTTCCAGCATTCTGGCTTAATGAAAGAGTCTTACGTTTGGCTCCCCCTCCTCTCTGCTGGCCCAAGAGTTATTATCTGAATCATGGCACTTCTACCGTAATTTGCTCTTAGGGTAGTTCTGTTCCTCCCTACTCACTCTGCTTCCTGCTCTAATTTCTACTTATAGTTTGCTACTTTTTATGGGGAGGAGTCCCTTGGTAATTTCCTCTCTTTCCTGCAATCCCAAAATTGCATCAGTAAGTATGCTTTATCTAGGGTGTAATACTAGGGTGTATGCTGTGGTTGTTTTGCAGCAGGAAGGCCCACCAACATATTTGGTCCAACATGTTAACAGTGGAAATCTTCTTTTAAAAAATGTATATATTCTTATTTCTATGAGATAAAGGGTAACTCATCTACTGTGGGAGAGTTATCCATCAAGCATATGCAGTTTGGCATTCCACACGTAGGAGGGTGGAAGGAACACACGTCTGGGTATAGTCTGTGTGTTACTTCTCATAGAAGTGCTAGTGTATTGCAGTGTGTTCTGCTCTGAGTGTCTCTTTGAGGCCTGATAAGAAAAAAAGGGTCATGATAAATTCTGCAATTCCACTTGTGTCTGCACCTACCTTTTTGTTCCCTCTTGTTTCAGTGAAGGGGTGTCTCTCTTGTATCAAAGCCCAGCCCCACACCCTGGGTTTTGGATTCTATCCCTGTAATCCTCCCAAGGACTTTGCTCCTTTGGAATCCTCCCTCTGCTGCACCATCAAGTTCTCCCTCTCAGGTAGACAGTTCTCATCTCAGTGAGCTCAATTTCCCAACTTTAAAAAACCCACCCTTGACCCAAGCTACCCTAACTCACTTTTTAATTCCCCTTTAGAACCAAAAAAAGAACCAAATTCACTTTCCATTTGCATTTGTTTTTATTTACTTTCTATTTTTAGCAAGGTCATTCACACACATTTTATTTTATAAATTTTTTTATTTGCACACATTTTAAAAACTCAAGTAGTTCTATAGATTGATAAGATTTGTTAGGAAGAACAGCAATCCCCTGTTGTGCTCTCCCCATCAAAGACAACTACTTACAACACTTTAAGCTGCTTTTTCTTTTCTTTTTGGCACTTGGCTCTGCATTTCTAAATAAAATGCTGGTATTGTTGTAATTCTTGATCCCTGAGTTGCGAGCAGTATCTACTGACTTCCCCTAGGATGAGCATTTAATTCTCATTCTCTCCCCCTCCCACAGCACACACATAAACTCTTCCCATCTTCCTACCCTTCCTGTATGGTTACATCATAATTTTGCTTGGTTCAATAATCAATGTTTACCTTATTTTGATTATATAATGATATTGAGAGCTGAGCCAGGTATTAAACCTAGACTATTTTTAATTTCTTATACAATTTTTGGTTTTCCATGGGAATAACTTTTTATTTCCTTAGTTTTCTGTTCTACTAAGTACCAGTTCCACCTCAAACTGCCATTATGTAACTCTCCTCTAAAAACATCTACACTTATGTTATCAGTTTTATCCTCTTGAATAAATCTCTTCCAGAGCCTCTTTCTCCATTTGGACCTTCCCCAGTCTTCCCTCCAGACCTGGTGTAGCACTGTCTGGTCCCTCAACCATCATCTTGGAGATTCTCTTCATCTTTTCCCTGGGCCTTGGCTCCAAACTTTTCTTTCCTATTTTGGGTGGAACACATCTTCCGGTTACTTCTTGAGAAGTGTATGTGAGGTAAAATTTTTGAGACCTTGCAAGTGAAATTCTGATTTTTCACTTAATTGATAGTTGGGCTGGGAATAAAAAAATCTAGGTTTAAAATAATTTATTTGGAATTTTAAAGGCAATATTCCACCGTGTTCTAGCCTCTAGTATTGTGATTGAGAAGTATAAAGACATTATGATTCTTTTTTTAAATTAAAAACAATTTTTTTAAAAGATGGGGTCTTGCTATGCTACCCAGGCTGGATTTGAACTTTGGTGCTCAAAGAATCCTCCCACCTCAGCCTCCCAGGTAGCTGGGACTACAAGTGCCTACCTCTGTACCTGGCCAGCACTGTGATTCTTAAACCTCTGTACATGACCTATTTTTCTTTTTGGAAACATATAAGATCTTCTCCTTGCCTCCAGTGTTCTGAAATTTTATGCTGGTGTGCTTTAGGGGAGGTTTACATTCACCTATTTTGACAGTTTAATTATGGAAAATTTTCTTGAATTATTTCATTCTGTGTTCTCTTACCTATTTTTGGAGTTTCTATAATATTATTTGGCTGTTGGACCTCCTTGATTGATCCTCTAATTTTCTTTTCTATATTGTATCTCTTCGGCTTTTAGCTTTTTCCCCCTCAGTTTTATATTTCCAGCCCTTCTATTGAGTTCTCGCTTCTGCCATCATATATATTTAATTTCCAAGGGCTTTTTCTTGTTCCTATTGATTGTTGTCTGAGGTCCTATTTTACTTGCATTCTGTTCCTTTTTCAAATATCTCCTCTACTGTCTTTGAGGATATTAAATATAGTTTTTGGAAGTTTTCATCCTCTTGTATAGTCTATTTTCTCCAAGTAGCTCTTTCACCTTAAAAGCTTTCTTCATGTATGTTTTAATGCCTGCTGTCCGCTTATACTTGACAGTGGGGACCAAAAAGCTGATTTGAAGCCTTGTTCACATGAGTGGAGCTTAGCAACTGTGAGCTTCACCGTAAGGCAATCTGGCCCAACTATTTCTTTGGCTAGCCCTGATGTTATCTTTAGGCTCTTCCTCTGGACTGGTTGATTTCCAAGAGAATCTTTCCTGCCTGTGTTCCGGCCCGAGAGTCTCAGCACAAGTAAGCATACAGCCTCTTACTCTTCCTACCTGGTACCCAAGTCGAGGGGCTCATTGTTTGATCTTTTCCAGAGAATATATCAGTCTTCTGCCAGGATAGGGGAAGGGCAGTTAAAAGACTACTGAGGGTAGGGTAAGAGCTCTGCAAATATAATTACCGTTTACAATGCTTTCAACCAATTCTCCTTATTTTAATGCCAGTTCCCACACCTTTGCCTTACCTCCACTTTTAAAGTTTCCTGGTGCCACCAATTCCTGAGACCTTGAAGGATTTTGAGATGTAAATTGTGTCGGTTTTATGTTTCCTCACTACTGACTTACCAGTGCTTTCTTCAGTCTGCTAAATCAGTTAAGACTTATCCAGGTGGTTTCCAGCTTTCAGAATTTTGTGGCTGTTTTGCCCTCTCCCCTTCTTACCATCCTTGTGAATTTATATTAAAGACAATCATCTGGTGTTGTGTTGTGGGATTTCAGTAACTCATTAACCCACTCACTCTGGCTCTGACTCCCCCTCCCCTGGTAACCACTCTTACCAAGTTCACCAGTGACCTCCATGTTCTCAAATCCACTGGGCTGTTTGTCATCCACGATTCACACAACCCCTCAGCAGCCTTAATCAAAACTGAACACTCTCTTCCTGACAGAGTCTCTTCTCTTGGCTTCTGTGACACCACATCTTTTTAGCTTTTCTCCTGCTTCTCCAATTTCTTCTTGCTGTTTTTCTTCTCGAGTTCATTTTCCTGTACCAGTCCTCTAAAGAGTGGGTTCCTCAAAGCATGATCTCAGGCCACCCTCTTTCTAACTCTGTGTACTCACGACTCTCTCCTTGGGGAATCCCACATTTTTGTTCACAGCTCCAACACTGATCTTCCTTTGATTTCCTATCTTCTCTATCCAATTGCATACTTGTCTCCCAGTCATATTTAACTCAAAGTATCCAAAACAGAAAACCTGGTTTTCTTCCTCCAAATTTATTCCGCATTAAGTCTCCTCACCTATGCAAATGTGCAAGCAGAAATCAGAAAGTCATTCTTATTTTCTCTCTCTTTCTTACCCCTGCCATCCAAACTATCAGCAAGCCTTCTTGACTCTACCTCCACAATGTGTCTTGAATCTATCCATTTTCTCCACCTTCATTGCCACCACCTTAGTCTCGAAACCACTGTCCTCTCTTGCTTTGTCTATTGCAACAATCTCCAAACTGATCTTCCTATTTTTTCTCTTGGCTGCCTAAAATGAGTTCTTCATAGAAGTGATCTTTTAAAAACTGAAAACCAGATTAGTCTCTCTTCTGATAAAAATGCTTTTCATTGCTCTTAAAACAAAATCCAAATTTGTTACCATGGTCTGCACCAGATGCCATGGCTTTTCTTCTGGGCACCCTTGTTATTGTTATTTCCCTGGTGCCACCACTTCTGGGTACCACAGTCTCCTGCTGGGACATGGAGCCCTAGAAGTGCCAAAGCACATCTCTCTCCTATTTTTGTACATGTTCCATCTGGTTAGAAGAGTGCCAAAGGAGTGAAATCTATGCCTCAACATCAAAGAGCTTTGAGTGAAATTATTTTCTAAGTTTTGCTTATAGCTGCCTCCTTTCTGTAGGATTTGGGCATAAGTTCATGGAGGAAGGGAGTCTGCCGACTGGAGGCATGGGTGGGGCAGGGGGTGATTGTGAGTGTTCAGCACTAGACTAAGAACCTTCCCCCTCCTGACAGCTAAGGCCTTGCATTGTGATCAAATTGCTTTCCCAAAATCTTCCTCCCAGGAGGATTCTTAGTCTCTCGAGCAAATGGAGCCCACCTGAACCTTTGTCCAGATACGTTTAGGTATATTTGAACAATTTTAGCTTTAACCTGTTCCCTCCCACCACCATCTACTTTTCTTTAATTCTCTAATCATGACTTTTTCCCCCTAGAATATCTGCATGCATTCTTGAGAGACCCAAAGAGGTACACTGTTCTTTCTATATAGGGCTTATTCAGTGAGGAGTTCTATTCTTTGATAACAGTGAAACTATCTGCTTTCTGACCTGTGTGTAGCAGCAGTTCATTAAGTGAGTTGCGTGCCAGTAGCTGAGAACTTGAAATGCACATCAGTTAATTCAGCCTTATGAAAGAATTATCAGGAGATAATTCAAACATTCTACCAGCCCACACATAATTCTCACTAGCTCATCTCTCCCCAGTGCTGCCAGGATAACACCCCATGCAACATAGATAATAAACAAAATCAAATTACCATTCTTATATTCATGGCTTGTTCCTGGACTTGGTCATATGACTGTTTATGAGGGAGTTCTGAACTGAGGAGGGAGTATTTTTCACCCTATTTTCAGTAACTGTTCTATTTTCTGAATTTCGAATAGGATTACTCACAGCATAGACACTACTTGGAACTGGAAAATTTCTCTCAAGGCCCTTAATAATTCTTGATTTTCCTCCCATGAACTGTAGGGTAGCACATGTAACTTTTGCTCAGTGGGATTGTCCTTCAAGAGGACCTCACTCTCAGTGTCAGTACCTGGGACTGTGACATAAGCAACTCCTCAGATATTTGCAGGTAGCAAGCCCAGTGGGGACAACTCTAAAATGGGAGATTGTCATTGGGATCAAGAGCGTGGACTTTGGTGTCATATAACCTGGGTTTAAATCCTGTGTTCAATGTTTGTGGATGACATTGGACAAGTCATTTAACCTCCCTAAGTCTCAGTGTTCTCATTATGAAAATGGAGTTCTTAATGGTACCTGCCTGCTAGCATGGCTGTGATGGTTAGATGAGATAAGCCATACTCAAAGTGTTTATTACACAGAGACTGGGACATGCAAGTGCTGCATAAATACTAGCTTATATTTGTCATCGGAGCTGGGGAAGAGGACTGCTGCCTCCCTCTGAATGTACTTGTTCCCAGCCTGGGAAGCCTGCTGTTCCGAAGGCCCATCTGACCCACTATACCAGAAAGGGCGCTCTTGCAGGGAAGGACACACCTGTGTCTCCAATCAGTTTCCACACTCGCCTCCAAGTGCAAAATGCAGCTGCATATGTGCAGAAAGCAGGCCTTGCCGTGAGATGGAGACACAAAGAGAGAGGGACCTCCACACTTTCAGAGCCCACTGGGGGTTGCCTTAGCTTATTCTCACTCTTTATCTTGCTCTGAGGATGCCCGGACTTTGAGGACATTGTCAGCGAGCATGTAAGGTTGGCCCTGCAATGTCAAAGGCAGCACAGAAAGAAGATCAACTGTCCCAGTTAGTCAAGGAAAAACAATCACAAAATAAAATATTTTTAAAGATTAAAATACTAGCTACCATCTGTTGAACACTGCTATGTGTTACGACTGGCGTTAAACGTTTTCCATGCACTACCTTACTTCCCCAAAACACTGTGAAGTAGGTATTACAGTTATTTGAACACAGGTTTATTTGAGGGGAAAAAATACAGTGATCATTCTAATCCTTCATTTAATTACCCCAAAATTCAGGCAGAGTCTGATCAACCCACCCTAACAGGTAGTGTACCAGGAGCTTCATGCATAGGGACAACTTTTGCCTTCAAAATGCCCTGCAGGCCACCTGGGCTGTTTTCCATCAGCTCCTGAGCTGCCAGCTCTCTCTGGAGGCAGCGTTTTCTGGGTAATTACAATGAAAGACCCAATTGTCTGTCCTGCTCATTTTTCTCTCTTTCCTCTATTTACTATAATCAGGAAGTCATGTTTTTCATTTAGGATAAGGCAATTACTCCTCTGTTGACTGAAGACTAGCAAAAAGCAAATGGAGCCTCATTTCCACATTCATGTAATGGGGACCGGACTGAGAGGTGGCCTGACTTCCCAGGTCTCACTTGCTCTCTTCCAGATCTGTATCTTCTCTGACAAAAGCAGATACCACAATAGCAACAACCAAAATGGCATCGATGGGGTAAATGTGGTTGTTCTCCCTCATCTGGGAAATGATGAGAAAAAGTCGCCATCTGCTTCCCTGCGCTTTGCTGTGGTGTGGTACAATTACCAGGCTGCCCCACCCTAAGAAGCAGTAGAATAAACATGAAAAGGACTTGTTTTTTCTGCTCTGACTCAGTAGGCAAGTCACTCTTTGCAAAGGGAAATGAAAAAGATAGACCACATCACAGCCAGGTGCAGTGGCTCATGCCTGTAATCCTAGCACTCTGGGAGGCTGAGGCAGGAGGATCGCTTTTAAGGTCAGGAGTTCAAGACCAGCCTGAGCAAAAGCGAGACCCCCGTCTCTACTAAAAATAGAAAAATTGGCTGGGCATGATGGGGTGTGCTTATAGTCCTAGCTACTCGGGAGGATCGCTGGCGCCCAGGAGTTGGAGGTTGCAGTGAGCTATGATGATGTCACTGCACTCTAGCCCAGGGTGACAAGAGTGAGACTCTGTCTCAAAAAATACATACAAATATAAGGTTAAACTGTACATAGAAACTAAAAGCAGTAGAGGAGTTTGTAAGAATTAAAAAAAAAAAAAAAAAAGACCACATCTCTTTGATGATTTGAGGTCCAGGTTAACTGTGGTATAATTAAGCAAACAACAAACAAAAACGTTCCAAATTTCTTTCAGGGAAAGAATCTCAATTATCTGGCCTACTTTGTGCTATTTGAACATTTCTGAGAGCCTTCAAGAGTCCCAAGAAACAGTGTACCTCCATGCTTAGGCCATGGACAGGGGAGAAGAGAACATTCTGTTCCACTCCTCCAGCTCTGCCTTAGAAACCCAAGCTCTGCACTCCTGGTTGCCTGGAATGGTAAACTACCAATCTTCTGCCAAAAGCATCAGCCAAAATCTGTTCTATTTCAGTTCTCCTTTCATGGTTATGTTTTTATAGGCACCTACTGATTCCCACACTACCCCTCAGATTCATTTACTGCCATGGTCTGAATGTATGTGGTCCCTCCAAATTCACAGGTGGAAAATTAATCTCCAATGTGATAGTATTAAGGGGTGGGAGCTTTGGGGAAGTAAGGGTGGAGCCCCCATGAATGGGATTAGAGCCTTAGCCAGCCCTTCCATCTCTGCTGCCCTGTGAGGACATGGCATTTGTCCCTTTTGCCCTTCCATCATGTGATGACACAGCGAGAAGGCGCCATCTTGGAAGCGGAGAGCAACCCTCACCAGACACCAGATCTTGACCTTGGACTTCCCAGACTCCAGAACTATGAGAAATAAATTTATGTTGTTTATAAATTACCCAGTCTAAGGTATTTTATTATAGCATTGGGAATGGGCTAAGACGCATGCTGTCAAAATCCTCATGTGATAAAGGTGAAGATACAATGAGAGAGAGAGAGCTGATGCACGGACATGGAACCACTGGTCTTAATCAGCACTGCAAAATGCACTATTTCAATCTATATAAAATGCTCTTTCTCCAAGCTTGGAAAGAAGTTATGATCTACTTTTCCTCTTTCTCTAAAGAGAAGGTCTATGTTTATGGACTAAGAGATCTAGGCTCCAGTCTTTCTCTTCCTGACATTTATAGTAACCTTTGGCAAATTACTCAAACTTTCTTTGTTCCAGGTGAAGAGAAAGTGCAGAGGACAATCTCATTAACTTGCCCAGTGCAATGTTAGAAAAAGTCAATAATCATGACTCTAAAGGTCGTAAAGAATATATAATGCTATGTGGATGTTTTATCAGAACCTTCCCTGGGTTTTCAGAATTCTCTTTGGAATTAGTCCTGCGGGAATATGACTTTCTGGATCTATACTCACTTCCAATTCAGTTTCTTTTTTCTCTAACTATTACAATCTACAATTCGAAGCTGTTCTGTCATTTAAAAAAAAAAAACACTCAAATATCTCATCAACACCAGATTTTCCTCTCTGGGCCATTTCCAGTAGAATGTGGCTCATATCCCCTGTGAGAGAACAAATTGGCCATTCATTACCTCTTATCAATGAGCTAGTACTACATCAGAAAGAAATACAGAAATCAGAAACTGGGAAACCTCAGAAACTGCTTTGTCCTGTGTTTTAATGTGGGGTATGATAAAGTGCCACAGAACATTAATCCAGCCACTGAGATAGATTCTGAAGAGTTTTGTAGTCATTGAAAGAACTTTCTGAATCTCTCTAGAATTAATCCAAAGGAAATGGCCTCTCTTCTCATGAGAACTATTTGTTCTAAAGATTAGTGGAGGGAGAATTAACTCCACAGTATTTTGTTCCACATTTAAATTTCATTTCCTATATAAATATTTTGTTGTAACATATCCAATGACTTCCTTTTTTATTGTTTTGCAAAATTTCCTTTTTCTAACTTCTTTTCTACTTCTTAAACCAAATCAAAAACTCATTTATCCTCCTGTTGTTTTAATATTTCAGTTCCCCTTTCTTGTTTTCACTCTGTTTGAGATAATGTTTACCCCATCTATCTGCATCACCTGATTTCCAGGCATACCATTCGTTTCCTGGGGGATGCAGTCATTCTTCAAAGGCAAGAGATGCAAGAACGGGCTCATGTCAAATGACACTTTCTGACTTTTTCCAGATTTTGTGCCTTGGGTTGCTAACTTTGAGCTCTCTTCCTTCACAATTAAATTGCAATTTGTAGATCAATGAGGATATGTCAGCTAGCCAAGATTGGGGACCTGGAAGGGTGCTCAGTAGAAACTGCTTTAAAATCCTCCAGAGGGAGGGCATGGGGGTCCCATTTCTGGAGCAGAGGTGATACTTGCTGAGATTTGGCATTTGGGACTAAAGAAATTTACCTACAGTCTGCACCCCATTGGCCAGAATTATTGCTACTATTGTTCTTCATTTGTACTACTTTTTCACTTGGAAACATGGAACTTGTAAGGCAGTGAATCTATCTTTACTCCTTTTCAGATGGCTGGTTCTGAAGGCCTTCTGTTCCGTCCTTACTGAAGGTCTCCTTTCTCAGGCTCACAATAGTTGGATAGAGCCCAGAGATGCTGGACGACAGAAATGGGACTTTGGAAGTGGAAGCCCTCTGCTCTGGTTTCCTTAGAAACGAGTCAGGGGTGGTACCTGCCACAGGGGGTCTTAAAGCCACAGATACATTATTTTGAGAATCCCATCATGTAACAAATAACACTGTGCGATAGTTTTTACAGGCATAATTTGCCTCATTTCTCTGAATGGCTTTGGCCAAGGCTTTCCAATTCCCTGTTGCAAACTCTCCCTTTAGATGGATTCTTTTTTCATTGCTTTCAAACTTGATGGAAAACGATGACCAAGTCATGCCAGTGAAGCTATAGATTCTGAACAGGTGGTTTAAGATAATTTACTACATTTACTGCATTTTACATATTTACATTTAATTTATCAAAATTCATTACATTTATTATGTTGATTCCTAAAGGATTAGGAGAAAATCCAATCCTAACTAGAGAGTTGTAATTAACAGAGCACAGAGCCAGTAGTCAGAGGCCCAGAGCTCCAGCTGAAACTTCAGCTCTGCCAGAGATAATAGTTACCCTGTGACTTTGGGCAATTCTACAAATTTTTCTGAGCTATGATTTCCTAGTTGGTAAAATCAAAGGATAGGGTCAGCTGCTTTCTAAGTTTTTCTGGGTTCAAAAATTCTCCAAATCTATTCTGTGAGAAAATAGCACATTGCTCTGTCAGTAATGATCATGAATTAATAGGAATGGTGGGAAGAAATTTTATTTACAGGAAGGTTGTTAGCAGTAATATAAGAGAAGGAAAAGGGAAGGAGGGAAAAGAAAAAAGACTACCATTTACCAAACTTCTGCTGTGTGCTAAGGAAATTCACAAACGTTATCTCATGTGAAAACACCTAATAATTTCGGGGATTTCCTCTTTAAGGGAGAGACGCCATTGTAGCTCCTTGGCCCCCCAAGTGTGGTGACAGAAACATTGATTGAATGCTTTCTATGTGCCAGGCACTCTTCTAAGCACTTTACGCATACTGATGCAATTAATTGTAATTCCCATTTACGTATGAGGAAACTGAGGCACAGAGAGGTTAAGTAACTTGCTCAAGGCCATCTACTTAAGTGGCAGAACCAAGATTCAAACTCAGAATGTTAGGTTCCAGAACCCACCCTCTCAACCACAACCCCACATTGCCTCTTGTCATTTTTTCATTGAGGAAACACTTGATGAGCACCAACTCTATGAAGGCACGGAATTAATCCCTTTTGAGGATTCCAAGCTGAATGGAACAATGTTCTTGTCCTTCAAAAGCTTAAAATACACACGATAGCTGCTCAGAAATGTTCGTGGACTGAATGACCACACTCGACCTAAGCCAGGTGGTACTTGTCAACCATCTCCTGTACTCTGGAAATGTTCGTGATTCCACTCAAATCAGTAGACAGTGCCTGGCAAGAGGGATTCCTACTCTGGACCCCTGCTCCAGAGGCCCCACTCTTGTTCTCAGGTCCTGGTCAAGGAATCCAGGGCCATAGAATGAGTCCACCTGGAGCCTGAGTCCCAGCGCCTTCTAATCTCCCTGCTAGGTACCTGAGACCTTGAAATTCTCTTCTCCAAATGCCCTGAACCTATTTCCAGGGCTTGCATTGGAAGCAAGCCCCATGAGAGCAGACTGCACCACCCACGCACAGACTCCTCAGCCAGAGGAACGGCCAAGGGCAGCTATTTGTGGGAGGGGAGTGTGAACAGAGCTTGGACTTGTGGGCCCACAAGGAGCAGAGCTGCACTAGGGGTAGAAAGAGGAGTGGGTGGGCCGACTCTGCCTGTTCTGCCATGCTCAGCGCAGAACTCCAACGTTTCAGAGAACTCCACATTAGAACCTGGCCTTTCAGATGGTTATGAAGATAATTTGCCAAGGCAAGAGGACAGAACATATTTTACTTAAGCTCGCCAACTTGGTTTGCAGCTTTTACAATGTAGACATACAGGCATGTGGGTTTCCATCGGTACTCTTGTCCAGGCCCCTTGGGCCTGTCCCCAGATACTGAATGAGTAGTTGCCTCATCTCAGCACGTTTTAGGGCTCCTTCTTCATGGGGTTTCAAATTCCCATAGCTGTTATCTCCAACCATCGCTCCCTCTTCTCCCAGCTTTTTGGCCCAAGGGGCCCCACAGTCAAGACTCCTTGACCTCCTGGGGGCCTCAGGGTCAGGGATTTCACGATGTTCTTCTCCTCCATCAGCTCCCTCGCACCTGGCCTGAGTTCTACGGCCACATTCCTGCCCCTTTCTTGCTCCTTTGTCTTTGCGCATTACCTTCTCTCTGCCATGGCTGCACCTGGGTGGCTTGCACCTGGGTGACTGAGGAGTCTTCACTGTTGGCAGAATAAAGTCACCAGCCTCAAATGGACTTACACGGCACCCTAAGTCTTAGACTTCATCTCCCAATGTCTGGAATAATGGTTGGATCCTTCTCTACCACCTCAAATCTCTGAGACCCCCTTCCCACCTCACTCCCAATAATTAACCTTGCTTCTTACTTCTCAGAGAACATAAAATCCAGCCCTTTGGAAAAGGCTCGATGTCCTAGTTCTAAATCTGCAAACCTCCAGGCAGCCTCACCGCAGCCCCCTCCTGTGCCCAGTCACTGCGGTGCAGGCAGAGGGGGCATTTCTGCGCCTCTCCCCCTCCTACCTCCGTGGCTCAGCATCCTCGACCCTTCCCTCAGCCCTAAACATGCTCTAGTTTCTTCAGTTTGAAAAAACAAACTTCTTCCTTGAACTTTCCCTCTAGCCGCTCCCTGCTATCTGATTCCTACCCCCGCCCTTCGCTCTCTACTCCAGTGTGGCCTCTGCTCCCAGCATCCCACTAGAACCTGACCTCCCTGGTGTTGGATCCCGCCCAACACTTTTCTGTCCCCATGTTAGACAATCTGCATCGTGAACATGCGCTGAAACTCTGCTCTCGCAGGGTTTTCGACATGCCATTCTCCTGGCTTTCCTCTGACCGTTAAGCCTCAATCCCCTTTCCTGGCTCTTCTCCCCCCATTCAGTCTCTGAATGCTGAATGTCCCCAGGTTTGCTCCCAGCCTTTGTCCCTTCTTACATGCTGGCCCTAGGCTGTCACTCACTCCTGCTGGCCCAGCCCACACTGCTCTTCGTGCTCCACCTTTAGATTTCTCTACCAACCTGCCTGACATTGTCCTTATTCAGATGTCACTTGGGCAGCCCAAAACCAACATAATCAGAATTTAACTGCGCCCTCTCCCTGTCCTGGCTGTGATGACGCCACATTCTCCAGACAGCCCCTCTTTTCTCCCATAGCACTCCAGTTCCACCTTATTTCCACTCTCCTCCTTCCAGAGCCTTCTGAAGTGCAACTGTCAGAGGCTCCAGTCCACAAGGGGCGCTGAAGCATCTTGGAACAAATCAGAAACGGGCCGGTTTGCCCAGGTTTCCACTCCTGTCTCCTGTAACTGGCCAAATGGCAACGAATCGCATTCCCAGTTGGTACATATATTAAATACCTTTTTTTTTTATTATTATTTTTTGAGACAGAGTCTCACTGTGTTGCCCGGGCTAGAGTGCCGTGGCGTCATCCTTGCTCACAGCAACCTCAAACTCCTGGGCTCAAGTGATCCTCCTGCCTCAGCCTTCCGAGTAGCTGGGACTACAGGCATGCGCCACCATGCCCGGCTAATTTTTTTTCCATATATTTTTAGTTGTCCAATTAATTTCTTTCTATTTTTAGTAGAGATGGGGTCTCGCTCTTGCTTAGGCTGGTTTCGAACTCCTGAGCTCAAACAATCCGCCCGCCTCGGCCTCCCAGAGAGCTAGGATTACAGGCGTGAGCCACCGCGCCCGGCCTAAATACCTTATTTTGAATTTGGATATGCGACAAGAAAAAAAGTGATTATTTACTCCTCTCCACTGCCTGCTAACAAAGGATCTTTCAATGCTGAATGTGGATGATATCTTCATCCTTCAAGGCTTTGACATACTTGAAGACCGTGGTAAGCAGCGGCTGGAATCTCAGACTTGGGGTCAGATGCTGGGACAGACGTACATTTCTAGAGCTTGTGCTGGAGAGTGGGTAGGCAGGAGTCAGGAAGTTGAGCACTGGAAAACAAAAGCAGGAAAAGCCAAGATATTTGGGAAAAGACACTTTTCTTTTCTTTCTTTCTTTTTTTTTTTTGATACAAGGCCTCGCTCTGTCACCCAGGCTAGAGTGCAGTGGCATTATCATAGCTCACTATAACCTCAAGCTCCTGGGCTCAAGCCATCCTCCTGCCTCAGCCTCCTGACTAGCTGGGTGCTGACTACAGGTGCACTCCACCATGGCTGGCTAATTTTTCTACTTTGTAGAGATACGGTCTCACTCTTGTTCGGGCTGGTCTTGAACTCCTGGCTCCGAGCAATCCTCCCACCTCAGCCTCCCAAAGTGCTAGGATTATAGGCATGAGCCACTGTATCCTGCAAAAGACTTTCTTTTCAGATATCTTTTATATGCTGATGCCTCCTAAATTTAGTTTTCTAGCTGAGACCACTCTCTTGATTTCCAGATTTGGAGCCATGTGATAATGAAAGCTAGCATTTATACAGTGACTCTTACCATGTCCTAGTTAGCTAAGGTAAGTGCTTCACTTGAGTTATGTCTCACAGGCATCTCAAATCCAACCAAAACAGTATTCCTCCTCTACCTGCCATTCCCAGAGCTCTCCGCCCCACCACGTTCACCTCCAGTATTCCTTTCCTCAGTGAAGAATTGGCAACCCTGTCCCCAAACTCCGCAAATCCTCCATCATCGCTTCTGTGTGGGAGCCGCCTAATGCCCTCCAGAAACTACTCTGGCCTCTGTGCCCACCCATTCTCCATCTGCCTCCAGAGTGACTGTTTCCCGAAGCAGATCTGACCCTGGCAGTGCCAGGCTTACAGTCCTCCAATGCCGCCTGCTGCTTTTACGATAAAGTCCAAATCCCATTCTGTGGTCCTCCCCGCCCCCATCTGGCCCGGGCCTACTCCTCTGCCTCATCTCGTGTTTTCCTTGTTTCTTCTGCTTGCCAAGCTCCAGCTCCAGGACTTTCTTTCATTTTCTAGGACATCCCAGTGTTAGGGTGTGTAGTCCATATGTTGGGGGAGAAAGAATTCTCAAGATTAGGATATACAAAAGTAAAAGTTTATTTTCCTGAGAAAGAAAGAATGAAAGAAAGAGAGATAGCGATAAAAAGAGAGAGAGAAAGAAAGAGAGTGGCCACCACACACAGAGGGAGGAAAGAAATGCTGGGCGGCGAGGAAAGTTGCTTGGTGCTTTTAAAGGGTAGAAATAGCTTTTTTTTTTTTTTTTTTT
>NW_012144966.1:974031-1017635 GCF_000956105.1 Propithecus coquereli | reverse complement strand
GGTCTCATTTTGCTCAGGCTGGTCTCTAACTCCTGAGCTCAAATGATCCGCCCACCTCGACCTCCAAGATTGCTAGGATTACAGGCGTGAGTTACCGTGCCCGGTCTGGTACTGTCTCTTCTTGAGGAAGCAGGGGAAGCTCTCAGTCCTACCATCTGCTCAGGAACTTTTTCAAGGCTGAGAAAGAACTCAGAGGTAACAAGTTAGGCCACACGTGTTTTAGTTAAACAAAAGGTAGTTGTGTTGTGAGTTTATTTCTCTTACTTTCTGTTTAATAGTTTACTTTCCGTTGCTAGATAGGTTATTAGGAAGACCACCTTTCACCCAGCACCTTCCAACTCAGGCACTCTTTCTGGCTTGACTGCTCTCTGGGTGGTGACATTACCCAAATGACAAAGCAGCTGGTTATGAAAGGAGCACTTTGCCATAGAATTGAGAGAAACACAGGCTCCATTACAGATATTGAGCATTCTCTCTTCCTGACAGCTGGTTCTCCTCCAACCAAAATATTCAGGGGGGAAGAAAAAAGGGGCACAGGCCATCTGGGTTCCAAAGGACCAGGGAAGCTATCATCTCCTGAATAACTGCACCCCCTCCACCTCACATGCTGGGACGAGGTGGAAGAGGCCTGCCTGGGAGGAGGAGGCCTAGTCTTGGGACTACAAGTCTCTGCTCCCTTCTGCCCATGGACTTTGGTTGGTGCCTTCCAGAGGCATGTCTGACAGCTCTACCGTAAACTGAATCCTCTTTAGCCCAAATTGTGATAATTAAAGCAAATAGAATTATTACAAAAAGATACTTTATTATTCATTCAGTGGACATTTATTGAGGGCCTACTATGTGCCAGGTAATGCTCTGGACTTGGCTTACCTACTGGATGCTACATACTAAATTTTATAGACAATGTACATTCCATACATTATATAGGATATATAGGATATACGAGTACCATACCTATATTCTCTATCCTTTATATGTTTATTAAACATTATATACGACAGTCTATATACAATGGATAATATACATAATTATTATGTGAGTATTATGTATACTAAAACAGTGTTTTGCCATATTTAGTAAACATACATTGAATGAATGAATATGATATAATACTTATTCAACACCATACTATATTCTAGCAGAGCTGGTTATTGAGGATTTACTCTTCCAAACTCTTCCGCTTTCCTAGCCCTGTCTTTAGTGGTGTTTTCCTTCTTGTACCACCTGTTGTGGGTTCTTGGGACAGGTAAATTCATTGGCCTACCCAAGTCTGAGTTCTAGGTCTACACAGAGAGACCTGAGTGTGCCCCAGGGAAAGAAAGGTTGACAACCGGGCGGTGGAGCCCTGGGATGTCAAGGCCACCCCTGGACTTCAAGGAAAGTCCGCCATGCCTCCAAGCCCCACCCAGAGAGGGTGTCTGGGATGCTGCCAGGTTCCTGGTGATCTTTTGCTTTCTGGAGAACAAAGTTCAGAGGATCATGAAGTCCCAGAACTGGAAAGGGGTGTTAGTGACAGAGTGCCTACCCCAACTCTCTCCGATATCATAGGCCATACTCCCTACTTCCCAGATCACATAAGACAGGCAAGGGCTCTGACTGCTCCTTGATTCTTAGGGGCAACACTCCCTCCCCAGTTTTACCGGGTTGTCCCCAACAGCCCCAGCTCCATCGCTTTTGGAACAGGTGGCCAGAAAGCTTGGGGTCCCTTTCTAAGCGGTTCAGTTCTCCCCAGGATGGAGGGATGGATGGAGGGAAAGGAGGAAAGGGAGGGAGGAAAGATGGGTGAGTGGGGTGGATGAATGGATGGATGGGTGGGCGAGTGGATGGGTGGATGGATGGGTAGATGGGCAAGGGTCTGGAAACGTTAATCCGGGCCGGCGGGACCCGCCGCCGTCCTCCCGCTTCGGAGCAGCGGCCCCTGTGCCCCGGCCAGCTGCGGCGCACTAAGGGAGGGTGCGGGCGAGCGGGGACTTGGACCCGCGTGGGGGCAGCTGCGAGGGCGAGGGGAGCTGAGGACCGAGAGGTGGGGAGGGGAGGGCCTTGGAGGCGGAGTGGAGCGGCGGGCGGGGAGAGGGCCCGGCGGAGGGGCGGCGGGCGCGGCGGGAGCTCGGCGCCGGCTGCTGCGCGGGCAGGCGCGGGGACGCAATGTCGCTGCCGCCGCCTCCTCGCGGGCCGGGGCTGCGCCGCCGGGGCTGAGCCGCCGCCAAGCCTCAAGCCGAGAGGCCGCCGGGCGCGCCCGCAGCGCGGGAGGATGGGCTGCGGCGGGAGCCGGGCTGATGCCATCGAGCCCCGCTACTACGAGAGCTGGACCCGGGAGACCGAGTCCACCTGGCTCACCTACACCGACTCGGACACGCCGCCCAGCGCCGCCGGCCCCGACAGCGGCCCCGAGGCGGGCCTGCACGCGGGTGAGCGAGCCCGGCTCTCTGACCCGGGCCACGGCGACAGGAGCGGGAGGGCTGGGGACGCCGGGGACAACCCGCAGCCCATTCCCCCAAAGAACTGATGGGGCGGGGTGGGGGTAATAGAGACAGAGAGACAGAGACAGAGACAGAGACTCGACCTAGACAGACCCAAGCCCAGAGAGCGGGGTCGATGAGACCCCCTTGCAGAGGGCTGAGCTAGTCTCCAGAGCTTCGGGGAAACCCATCACTTCTTTGCCTCTGCCATTGCTTGCTCACTGGCCAGGGCTGGATGGGTGGGAGGACAGCTCACCTCCCCCGCACACCTGTCCCTCAGCCACCACACGCCCCCGATCCGCCCGGGTTCGCCTCCGCCCTGCTTTGGTCCATCTTCCTCTGGCCACCTGCGTGGCTACCAGTCGGGTGACTTCTCCATCCCCTGGCCACCCGGCATCTTTCTCCCTCGATTTATACACTAGGCGCCTGACTGGGATTGCCTGGGTGGAGTCTTCCTTGTCGCTTCCCCTTTCTACCTCTCGGAAAGGAGCCCCCTTGTGGGCTTCAAAAACCAGAACCCTAGTTCAGGGCTAAGTAAATGCACGCCCGCCCCATCGCCAGTTCCGCACTTTAGCTTACTTTGCGAGCAGTTGTTCCATAGAAAAAGACTTCCCTCCCTAACCCGTGGTGCCTTAGTGCTTTATATGAGGCAGGGCAGAAAAGTGGGTTTTGACTATAAATTAAATGCTCATACCTGGGTCATTCCCCACCCGGCAGAAATCTGACAGAAGGAGATGCAAAGAACTTTCTGATCCAGTCGCAGCTCAAGATTTTTTTCTTTTTGAAAGCCTACACTAATAATTATGGCATAGAGATGAAAACTGTGCCCACAGACTGACCATAGACATGTTGGTGACATTAAAAGGAAAAAAAACCTCACTACTTATTACATAGATGTTGTCAAAAGTTATATCAATACTTGGATAAAAATGTTTTAACTTTTTCCTGATCTCTTTATGTTGCAGGAATTTTTGAATAATGAATTCTAAAATAGAAAATAAGTTAGATTTGAAGCGTAATGTATATTATATGGAGGAAGAAAGAAATGTGAAGTACTTTTAAAAGATTAATAATCCTAAATCCATGACTCCTCAATAAGAGCTATCACTGTAATCCTGAGAATAGGTTTATCCATCTTCTAGGACCAAAGCTGGCTCCTTTTCACATGAACTTTGTGACTTGCTTTTTTAAAAATTGAGACCTGTCTGTGAAAGCTGCACAAGGCATAACACCGTATTTGTCGCTAATTTTTCTGACTCACGATGGCAATTAATTTGGTTATTTTGTGCTGCTGATGCTTTGAGCAAGTCACCAAATGTTGTGTTGGCTGAATTCAGTGTCAGAACGAGGATAAGACGTGAGCCTTCTAAAGGGACCTGGTAAATGTTAGACGTAACAGGGTTTCCTAAGCAGGTGTGGTACTTCTAGCAGAGTCGAAGGCCAGAGCTCTACTCCAAGGAAATAAGGGTGAAAAGATCTGGCATGAAAAAACCCCCTAAGTACAGCTTTATGGAATGGTTGCCTTGGTGACTGAGAGTATATGAGGTGTGTGTGTGTGTATGCACACATGTTTATGGGTTGTGAGAGTTATTATGGGATGGCTAAATATGTACATATATGTTTCTCCTATCTTTTCAAACATTTAATTCATTTATTATTCTGCCATCCTGACTCATATCCCATCTATCATGAAATCTGGTCCCTGCAACAGATGGGGCCTGGGGCAGGCACACTCAGTCATGGTCCCCTGCCAAACGTGGGGCAGCCCTGCCAGGCAGCTGGTCATGAAGACCTATATCCTTCAGCCCTGGGACAGCACCCTGAAATTGGCAAGACTCTTTTATGGGCAGAGTCATTTCAATTCCTTAGAAATCCCTATTAGTCTCAGGGAGAGGGACATTTCCAAAAATCAAGATGGAATTAAGGCTTCCCTTGAAGTGTACTGACATTCCCTAGGGGTTTGGAAGTGTAGCTTGATTCCCATGGATCTTTCAGACTGGGGACTGGTCATACTTAGTCAGAGTGGGTCATCTGAGAAAGCTACAGATCTCCTGGGTTTCAGCCACCCTGGGAGATTAGCCAGACTTCTTTATACTTTTCTTCCTCCCTGATCCCCCCACCTCATCCACCCTCTGCTAGTGCTTTGCCCATGGATTCAACACCAAGCTGCTGGAGGACACCCAATGGCCCATGGTGGCTGTGTTGTGACAAGAAGCCAGAATGCCACTTTTCCCTGTTAACAGCAATCTTTTTCTGATGGGGGGAGGGTAAATGAAAGAGCCAGATTCAGGATTCAGGATAGTCCAGATTGTAAAATCAACAAAAAATGTCTTTATTACTAGAATTGTAGAGCTGGAGAGGGTCTCTGGAGGACAGTTATCCAAGGCAAATGAGCCTCTCAGTTGAATTGTCTCAGTGTGGAAACTTCCTCAACCACTTCGCAGTTCTTACCCTCATTCCCTCAATCTCAAGAATCCTTTCTTTTGGGACCCAGGTCACTCCCCTTTAGTGTCAAACTGAAGCCACCTTTTCTCCTGGCTACCTCATCCTGGGGACCTTTGAGGGCAGCGAGTAGACCTAATTCATCTTTGTCTCTTCTGTGCTGAGTACACCATGCAGCATATGTGCGACACACGGTTGGGGCTTAATGACAGTTTTCTGAATGAGTGGGCACTCTGTCTGCACCTGCCCTCCATTCCTGTCAGCTCTTCCTAGATTCCCTTCTTCTTTTCTCTTCCTTGCAGTGCTTGCTATTGATGTTTTCCCACTTGAATCAGTTTAACCTAGATTCTCGGAAGTGCCTTTCTGATCCCATAGCTTCTCTTTTAAAAATCCCCCTAACTTTACCCTACTCCACTGAAACACTTGGCCTGGCCCAAAGATTCCATTAGTTGTGTGGCTGCCCCTACACCTCAACTCCATAACCACGTCTACCCAAAAGCCCCATTGAAGCATAACTGCTTTTAACACATTGACTGCCACACTAGAAAAAAAAATTTTTCCTTGGGGCCATAGTGTTTTATTACGAAAATAGAATAAAAACTTCAAAAACAAAATGAACCTTTCTAATTTAATGAAAAATTTGTTATTTTTTATTGTTTTCTGTGCGTGACTTACATGCAACTTGAAAAATAGTTCTCACAGCTCCCAAGGTGAAGAGACGTGTGAGTTACATACACTTCACGAGGCCCTGGGCTCAAAACTAGTGTCAAATACAACTCATAATGGCAGTTAATATGTTAAGTCTCACTTCAATTTCTCTTAGCCCCATCCAGATTGAGAGTGTGTCACATGACAGTAAATGTTTGTTGAATGAATTCTGCATCTCACTGCGGGTAGGGAGGGGGCATGTTTTTCTGCCAGTTTCACAAAGGAGAGAGTTTCTTTCTTCTCTTCCTTACTTAAACAGTGATCCTGAGCCTCCGGTTCTTGTTTTTGGAGATCATCTCCACCAGCCAGCAGAACTGGATTCAGTTTTTAGATTTGATTATGATGGAGGCTAGAATTTAAGACTTAGCTGAAGCCACAGTATCTGATATCCATTGCTTCCCTGAGTCACCAAAATCTGTCTCTCTGTCACAGAAGGAAATTAAATTGGTCTGGAATGATTTCATCCTCATAAAAATCGGTTTGCTGGATTGATTTTTACTTTTGTTGTCTGATGAGGGTCTCCAAGGAGAAAGGGAGTCTCTGAGGTTGCCATAACCCAGCCTAGCTCAGCCATTCCATACATTAATAACTTCCTAGTGTCACCTTGATGCAATCACAAGTCCTTTAAATTGCACGCTTAAGAACCCCCTTTTGGACTGTTAGGGTTTTATTTTTTATTTTTTTGCTAATTTCTCTAGAGAACAAAGCATTTCAAATTTCTCTAAAGTACTTCTTCCTTATAGTTTAAGTTGCTAAATAATTGCTTTAGTATAATAGAAGTTTACAGAATTAGAGACTCTTGACAAAATGATTTGCCTAAATAAACTGAAAGATAGTCAAATAAAATGGAGAGCACTTCAAATTACCATTTGCTAACATCTATGGATGATTTACAAAGGGCGTGGCTGGGCACTTTATGTAAATGATCTCATTTAATCCCAGCCTCTGGAATGAGGTGAGACCTATTACCATCCTCCTTTAACAAGCAAAGGAATGAGGCTTGAAGTGTGTGAGTGACTTTTGCCATTTCAGGCCTGGAATCCAGCTCTATCTGGTTCTAAAGCCTGTATTCCTCAATACTGCCTTCCTGGTTAATGGGGGATTAGCTATAGAATTCTTCATTTATAGTTTATAAGATCCAAAGTCTAGTCTGATCTCTTGACAGTCTAGTTTGCTCTTGGACAGCACAATTTTCCTCGGCACCATCCCTGAGGATGGAAAATCTCTTCCCCAAGGAAGGAGGCCTTCCCACACCTTTGTGGGGCAGCTCCCCTTTGAGCCTCTTCCTGCTCCCTTGTAATTTCTACCTGGGGGTTCAGGACCCGGATGATCAAGTCTTGCACAGACAGCTCTTTCAATCCTTGGCTCTCATATCTCCTCTTTCCATTGGGCCTCCAGGCCAAACATATGTAATTCCTTCAATCATTATCACACCCCTTGTAGGCCTGACCAGATTCCTCTAAACACGTTATTAGGTTTGCCAAAGCTCCTCTTGATACGAGGGACCTATGGCTAGCTCCACACTACAGATGTCAGCCGAACAGCATAGGGCAACACGAGGCATGCTCCGATATGGCCACTGAACAAAGCTCTCCTAGTGCAGGTAAAATCAGGTTAGGATTTGTTTCTTCTTCTGCTGTTGTTGTTGTTATATTAGCTTGGTGACTCACAGTAAGCTTGTGATTAGTTAAAACCCTTAGATCTTTTTTTCTAATCAAATTTAAGTTCTATGGCCTCAGGGACATTGTCTATATTTTCTCTGCCATGTACTCAGCACCTGGAACAGTGACTGGAATATAGGTGGCACTTAATAAATCTTTGTTGAATGAATGAGTTTTTTTCCCCCATGAATCCTGAATTATGCTTTTTATTTCAGTAACCGAAATTTGGGATCTTTGCATTTATTCCTATTAAAAATCATCTTGTTGATTTCAGTTTAATGTTTAAGTTTGCTGACCTTGATTCATTTTGATAGTGCTGTGAAGACAGTATTCTAGATCTTTGTTTCCCTATGTTAACAGCCTAAAGATAAAAGACATTTATTTGCTCTTTTGTTCATTCAGTAGACATTTGGCACAAAGATGAGTAAGCTATGTTCCTTGACCTAAAGAAGTTAATATGATAAGGGAAACAGACGTAAAAGGGGACACACTTCAGGTCAGCGTGGTCACTACTGGAAGGGCATGAAGGAAGTGTTGAAGGAGTTCAGGGGACTGAGCGGTTTGTTCTGCCAGGGGAGGCCTCAGTGTGTGTACAGACCTCTTCAGGAGGCCAGTGGAGGTGGCAGGACTATTCCTGCAGGCCCTCCAGCCGGGAGAGGCACAGGAAGGAGGTGCCCGGCTGTCCTGATTCCTCCCCTGAGAGGAAAGCAGCTGTGGAAAGCCCAGCTGGGGCTTATTCCTGGTGGCTAAGCTCCCTTTCCCCCACCTTCAGCTCCCTCTACATATCTGTTACAACTTGTGGTTATATTTTCAAATAATTTTTGACTAATGTCTGCTCCTCTCAAGGATGACTGTCAAAGCTCCTCTTGATACGAGAAATCCCTGGTTAGGTAAGGGGTCTTCACACTCACCATTCTCTCCCTGTGCCTAACACTGTGCATGGCTACAGGAGGCCCTCAGGTGATCTCTCCTGAATGAATAAATCTTCTAAAACATCTATGTGCCTGTTTATTCTTGTAGACCCCAGAGGTGATGTTCTCTTTCCTCATCAGTTCCATCTGCTCATCGTTTTGGGATTCTTGTCTATCTAAGTGGTTGCATAGTAAGAAAACATCCCCACCTTCCTCACAACCCTTTTGTCAAACACAAGCCTCTTTGTCACAAAGGTTGTTTTGCAAAAATCACTATGAGAAACAGGTGATAACAAACCCAAGAAGTTTATAAAGGTCTAGGAAGTCTCATGTTCTCATGGCCCTTGTCTTCTGGACAGAGGATCAAGTCCTGCTCCTGGCTCTCCAGGCTCTTTGAGAGCCCAATGATAACACCTGCCATATTGCATTGCCGGGGCTTGTTCATGCCTCTGTCTCTCCAGTTAGTCTGTGACCTCTTCCAGGTTGGGGACCACATTGTTGACATTTGCATGTCTGGCATCTACTGCATGTTTGTTGAATGACTGTGAAAATGAATGAGTGGATAAATGATCTAGCTGTGTAAATGAAACTTAATCTGTCTTTCTTGAAACTTCTTTCCTGAGTCTCATCTTAGATACTTTCGTCTTAGACATCAGTCTATTGAACCTTGTCTTTGCTGGACGCTACATTAAACAATTTCAACTCTAACCAGGGATACATTTAAGGTGACTCCACGGCTAGGTGTAGTAGCATCCTAAGTGCATTCCAGAATCGCCTCTTGCTTTTTTTCCCTGATTTTGTAGGCTTCAGTGGGAAAAAGATCGTCTTCTCTCAGTCAGCAAGGGGTCTTTTCCTGGCTCATCCTGCACTTGGCAGTCCCTCCAGCTCAGACCCCTAGAAGTCCCGCCTTTGCCCTGGGATCTGTGCATCTGTGACCCACAGCATCTTTCTGCTGCTAAGGCCGATCCGCCCTTTAGTGAAGTTGGGCGTCTGCACTGTTCTTGGATGATGGTGCCTGGAATTCATCCCACGAGTCCTTCTCTGTCAGGCCCACAGGCTCCAGCCACTCTCAGCAGACCGTTGGCTTCTGCTGCAAAATCCTACCCCTGTTGGGGCTTCTTCAGAGCTTCCCTGGACAGTCCGAATGCCGTGTCGGCTCTCCTCTGCAGAGCAGACTTGATGGGTGTACCCTGAGCCCACATTGTGATCTAGCCCCTGCTAGCCTGGCCGCCGGGAGCCCTTACTTCCTCACATGTTCTCCTCCCAGTCTACCCATGGCCGACCGTTTCCATCCCTCTCAAGATAAAGCTCTGTGGAAAGTGGTTATGGACTGAATTATGTCCCCTTGAAATTCATTTTGAAGTCCTAATCCCCAGTCCCTCAGAAGCCCTTTTGAGAGGTAATCAAGTTAAAATGAGATCCTTAGGATAGGTCCTAATCCAATATGACTGGTGTCATTATGAAAAGGGGAAATTTAGGGAGAGACAATTACACAGGGAGAATTCCATATGAAGACGAAGGCAGAGATGGGGTGATACTTGCAAGCCCAGGAGCACCAAAGCCTGCAGCAAGTCCCCAGAAGCTAGAAGAGAGGCATGGGACAGACTCTCTCTCAGGGTGTCCAGAAGGAACCAGCTCTGCAACACCTTGATCTTGGACTTCCAGCCTCCAGAACCAGGAGACAACAGATTTCTGTTGTCTAAATCATTCAATTTGTGGTACTTTGCTACAGCAGCCCTCGCAAACTAATATAAATGTGTTTGTGAGCACAAACATTGTGAACAGTTGGAGATATTAAGAGAATTGTCACTGTTACTTCCTTACTCTTTCTTCCAAGACTGGGCCTATTTCCTTGTCATTTAGATTTAAGTAGCATTTATTGAACATCTACTATGTGTGAGAACTTTACTTTTGGACATTAGTTCACATCACTCTCTGAAATAACCTCGTAAACCATTGATATCACCATTTGCCATATTGGGATTGTCAGATACAGTGAGATTAAGAGATTGAGCGAGGTCACCCAGCTAGGCAATGGCAGAGCCAGGATGGGAATTCAGGTCTCTCATTTCTAAATCCAGGGCAGTGTCCATTGTGCTGTACTGCTAAGCACGAGTTTAGGACCCTCCTCCACCCCATCTACCTTGGACTCATTTGAAAATGTGAACCATTTGAAGTGGGAACCTCCTGCCAGCATTTACTAGGCTGAGTCCTGCAGCCCTGTGGTCCCTCCCTGCGGTGAGTGCCTGTGCCCCTCTTCACAGAGCGGGGCTGCAGGGGGTGCTCTGAGAATCACCTGCATCCCAATCACCTGATGGGCCCATTCAAGATGAACAGTCTTGCACAGAATAATATATTTTTCTGGTTTCAAATGCAATGCATGTTCCTCTCTGTGTTTAGGAAAATATCTGGAGGTAGTAGGAGTCAGAGTCTAGTTCAAATGGAGAAAGAGCAAGAGGAAACGCTGTGGATAAGGGAAAGGATTTTTCTCTTGTTTTTCTTTCAATACTGAGCAAATGTAGTTGAATTCAGGCAAATTACATACCAGGCAAATGCATATTGTGACTCCACTGTATGTGATTCCTCCATGTTCCGTGCCTTCCTCCCCTGCACTCCCCCACAACAGGCTCAGGCTGAGTGTACTGCTTTATATTCTGGGATTTTCAGTCTCTTTATGGATGCAGACACATGGCCTGTGTGTGTGTGTGCATGTGCACGCGTGTGCGCATGTACCAGCTCTCTGAGTCTCAAACGCCCAGAGGTTAGGCAGGTTGTCTGCGAGTGTTCTGGCTGGTACCACCCCAGACACAGCTCTCAGTCTCTGTGTCACATAGGATAGGTGCGGAGTGTCTGCCTACATCTCGCCATGTGGCTTTTGTGTGATGAAGCAAAGCCAGCAGTGAGTAGGTTTTTCTTAATCTAACCTGATCTGCTCATGATTGGTGCCAATTTCTCCTAGAATCTGGAGTTAGGTTGCTTATTAGTCTTCACTTGCGGTGATGTTGAGTCTTGGACTTTTTCTATGTCTGCATGGGCATTTTAATGGGTGGTTAATGGTTAATTTTAATGGATGACTCAGGCAAAGCTGAGTCAGTGGCTCCAGCCAGATGCCATTTGGCCTGGAAATCCAACCCAGAGCCTTTGACTGTCTTCTCCAAGCCACTACCCTACACTCTGATACAGCCACACCCACAGGCCATGGCCTGGTCTATTTACAACTTCATGCGCTTCCTCCCCTGGTAATGAGCCAGCTTCTCATGTGCATCCTTAGACCTCAACCTGCTTTCTTCATCCATCACCTTCCCTGTTACTTTGTTTGGAGATAATATAGCTCAGTGGTTAACAAACTTGACTTGAACAACAGACATTTATCAGCTGTGTGACCTTGAGCAGGTTTCTTAGGCTCTCTGGGTTGTAGTTTCCACATTGAGGATGGGAATCATTGGAGAATTAATGCATTCACAAATATGAAGGGCCTTGTGTTTCAGTGCTGCCCACCCTGGCAATGAGGATCCCTCACCTCCTCAAGCTTGCACCCAAGCTTGGGCTCATTGTCATGCCAGTCTCAAGCCTTGAGTCACCCTTCCCTCTGCTCCTTACCTCCGAGTTTTGGAGCTGCCCTGCACTGCTGGAGAAAACCATGGGTGTTGGTGATTGCACCTACTAGCAATTGACGCACTAGAACCTCAGTGATGTCACCACCTCTTGGCAGTACTAGTATTAATATTTCCGTATTAATACTCTTTGACAGTCCCCTTATAATAGCCCGCAACACTATCCTATTCTTTCCCTCTGAACACCAAAAAATAAAAAAAAAAAAAGTCAAAGACTTGCTGTGAGTTCTCCTATTTTTCTTTCCAGTCATCACCTGTCCTTGCCACCTCAGAGCTTCAGCCATCCTGTCCTCTAATCTGCCTGTTTGGATGCCAAGTGCAGTGACGAGGTAGTTTCTTGTTGCAACCATATGCAAGGACCTCACAGGCAGCTCGGCTTGGGTGATGGTCTACTCTGCCTCTCCGTTGGCCCGAGCCCCTGTCTTCTTTCACCTGAACCTCTGCAATAGCCTCCTTTTATTCTTGCCCTTGACAATTCATTCTTCATGTCATAGGCAGAACAATTTTTTAAAAACAAACATCAGGTCCTGTCCTTCTCTTGTTTAATGCCTTCTGATGGCTTCCCCTTCTACTACCCATAGAATAAAACCCCAGTCCCTTTCCTTGGCCTCCCAGGGCCTGCGGACTCCTCCCTGGGCTTGTCCTGCATTGTTTATCCTGTTCGCTCTTTCACTCAGGGTGAATTCCTGGATTCCTCTCTGCTGCTTGAATACAGCCAGCCCTTTCCTGTCACCAAGGCTTTGCACTCTCTGGAATGTGCTTCCTCCCACCCGCTTGCTTTACATGGTTAACTGCACTTCCCCCTTCAGCTCTCAGTTCAGATGTCGCCTCCTCAAGAAAGACCAGCCTTCCCCAGTGACTGCCTGGTCATTTCCTTCCTAACACCACAGCCTGCCATTGTCATGTTCATTTAGTGTTTATTTATTGACTCCCTCACTCCATGAGGTCAAGGGGCTGACTGACTCCCTCGCTGTGCTAGCCCAAGTGCTCTGCACAGTGCCCAGCCTGGAGCAGGTGCCCAGTGGATATTTGTGGAATGAGGGGAAGGCTCCTCACCTTTTGTACCAGTCAGGAATTATTGTGTCTGGCCGCCTGCACAGAAACCAATCACAGCAATGGGATTTAGCAAGTAGAGGGTTTGCACAGAAGTCTGGAGTTAGGCAGCCGCACCCATTCCAGAGTGCTGCCAAGGGCCTGGGCTCCTTTGAGTTTATGGCTCTGCCAGCCTTAGTGTGCGCATTTCATCCTCATGGCTGCAAGACGCTGTGCCATCTTATTTTAGATAGGAAGAAGGAGAAGGGCAGAAAGGAGCATTCTGCCTGATCTATTCCTCATCTTTAAAATGACAGTTTTCCCAGAACCCGGTAGGCTTTGCTGGGTCTCACTGGCCAGAACTGTGTGATGTGGGTGTCCCTGGCTGCAAGGGAATCTAGAAAACCAAGACTTTTAGCTGGGGACATGCCACCCTAAAAGTGTCAGGGTCCTTTTGGCAAAGGAAAATAGGGGAGGGCAGATACTGGGCAGGCTCCCAGCAGTTGGCTGCCTCTTTCTCCTAAGGCTGTGGTCTGAGAGGAGAGATTAGTAGGAGCAAGATAGAAGAAAGGAAGGAAAGGCCGGGTGCCGTGGCTCATGCCTGTAATCTTAGCACTCTGGGAGGCTGAGGCAGGAGGGTTGCTTGAGCTCAGGAGTTGGAGACCAGCTTGAGCAAGAGCAAGACCTCCGTCTCTACTAAAAATGGGAAAATTAGCCAGGCGTCGTGGTGCTCCTGTAGTCACAACTACTCGGGAGGCCGAGTCAGGAGGATAGCTTGAGTTGAAGGTTGTAGTGAGCCATGGTGATGCCACTGTACTCTACCTGGGTGACAGAGTGAGACTTTGTCTCAAAAAAAAAGGAAGAAGATAGGTGAAGAGGAGTTCTGCTGGAAACCAAGGAGACATGATTGCTAATGTTAAGATTTTACCATAATAATCACATTGTTTTTAAATATTTTCATGTGTCAAGTGAGTTCATAAGGTGAATATTTGCTGGAAAAGCTATATGTGCTAATATTGAAATAATTTTTAAAATAATGCAACAGTACCGTAAACATGGTGTGCTGTGTGCATGAAATGTGGACATTCCTTTGTTTTCTGCTTCATTTTCCCGCAAAGTTAATGCCAGCCCAAGACTGATGTGCCAGCTGATATCCCAGGGCACCAATTTCCAATTAGTGGGGACATTCATGGCACTTTGCTGTGCAGGCCCGTGTAATGCTCAGGCTGGGGGTTTCGGGGGGAGAAGCAGCATACAGCCAGCTGGCATATTTGAAGAGTTGACAATGCCTCTTCCTGCAGAAGTTCAGAAAAATCACCCTGCTGCTGTCTCCAGCGCTTGTGGACTTTAGGGCATGAGGAAACCGAAAAGGTTTGTAGAAAACAGCGTGACTGTTTGGGAAACTGGTCGCCATAACAACAGGGCACAGCAGCAGTTACAATGGAGGCGAGATGGCCCAGGCACCCTTCAGAAGAGGAATGATTCAGGTTTGAGCACCTCAATAAACAACAGTCATGTTTGAAACTGAGGCCTCATTAAATTATTACCTCCAAGTATGACCTCACAAGGGCAGTCTTCATAGCAGTCAGACTCAGACTTTCTTGCTGGGGTGATAAGTGATGTCTATACAAACTCAGACGAACACAGCCAGGATCTCCATGAGTGTGACTTTCATTAACGGGGTACCCAGCATGTGCCAGGCATTGCAGATTTATGACCTAACTCTGTTATCTCTGTTTTCCAGATGAGGGGAGTCAGACCGGTGAGATGACCTAAGTGTACACAGGTTGTAAGCAGCTGGGTGGGGTTTGGAACCTAGGGTCAGTCTCTTCCCACTACGCCAGCCCTTGGCCAATTGCTAACTCTGGTCCTCACTGCCTTTCTTTTACCTGGACGTTTGCAACAGCTTGGGGAGCGGTCCCCCTACCCTCAGTCACTCCCACTCCAATCCTTTTCACATGTTGCCAGGTGAATAGTCCTGATGTATAGCTGGCATCATTATGGTGTTATTCTTCTACTCAAAGCCCTTCATGATTTCCCACTGCCTACTGAATGCAAATGTCTCAGCATGGCATTTAAGGCCAGCTCATCTCCCACCAGCTATCCACACGTCCTCTTCACTCAGCGGGGCAGGCTGCCCTGTGCCTGAAAGCCTGATCCCGCTGCCCTTCCGCCCCAGTCATGCGTTCCCTGCTAACACACACCTTTTAGGACACTTAACTCTGTCTTGAATTTTTTTTATGTATGGCTGTGACTTGTCTCTGCTATCACACTGTATACTCATAAAGACAGAGCCAGGAAACAGACCCTGAGCTGGACTCTTGCTGGGGAGAGAGCTAGGGAACACCACCTGTGAGGGGTGCGGGGTGTGGACGGGGGAGGAAGTTGAATGGCTGTTGCAACAGGGGCCTCAGCTGATCCCCTGGGGAGCTCTGGAGCTGGGATGGCCCTTCAGCGATTGAGATGAGAAGGCCAGGCCTTCTTACCCTGTATCTACCAGGCATTGGCCACCACAGAGACCTCCACAGGCAGAGACCACATTCACCTTACCCATCTTTCTGCTTCCCTAGTGGCCACACACCAGATTTACCAGATTTACCAGGGAACCTAAAACAAAGCCACGCCGCCCCCACTTCCCTCCACCACAGCCGGGGCTTCTGACTTGCTAGAGTGTGGTGAGGCCAAAAAGCCTGCTGGCTTAACAAGTTCTCTAGGTCAGTGTAGAGTGGAATTTGGTAGGTCCGCGATTCTGAATTTTTAACAAGCTCCCAGATACTGCTGCTGGTTGAGGGACCACTCAGGGAGACCAGAGGTCCTAGATCAGAGATTGGCAAACTTATTCTGTAAAGGGACAGATGGTAAACATTTTAGGCTTTGCGGGCCACTGGTTTCTTTTGCATGTACTCAACTTGTCTGTTTTTAGTGCCAAAGCAGCCATGAACAATCTACATACGTGAATGAACACGTCTGCGTTCCGGTGCCTACTGTCCTGGGTGGCTCTGAGGCACGGCCAGATTTAAGAGCCACTGTCTGTAACGCGGAAGGCAGTGTAGTGGAGAGAAAAGAGCAAAGGATGTGCAGTTTCTAGTGCCAGCCTTTAAATACACCTCCAAATATGCTTGGCGCATACTCAGACAATGTTTGTGGAATGAACAAAGAATGAATTCATGGGATTAAGCTTATTTCTCACCTCGAAGGCAGTTTTTAAAGGATCTCTGATTAGCTCATTAAGGTATTAGAGAGTTTGTTATCCAAATAATGCTCTTGAGTTGGGTGTGATTTGGGAAGAACATAGTGGTGTTACCCAGAGCAAGGCAGGGGTACCTGAAGATTAATTTCATCTCCTTCCCAGTTCTCAGAGGAGCTCTCCTTGCCCTGGGCTCCCAGCAATGTTGGGACCCTCCTGTCCTTTCAGTACAGGTCAATGTTGAATCAGTTTCCAGAACAGCTGCTGTGGCCTGAGTTGCTTTCCCAGCTGACTCTGATTCCAACAGCACTTCTAAGAGTGTGGATTGCTCTTCCAGGTGTAAGGAATAATCCTCTCCCTGTGCCTCCCTGAGCTTCGCTCACCTTTCCTTGACTCTTAGTTATTGCCACAGGCCATAATGCCAGAGTTGAGGGTTTTTAGAAAGTCTCTGCACGTCTGCTTGGCTGTGTGTCTGGGCAGCTAATGAAGGGGTTGCTGTTATGATGTTTACTTTTCTGAATCAGGTGTTTCTTTGCAGAGGCAGGGGGCTTCCAGCCGTTACATGAGGCTTCAGAAAACACCCAGTGAACTTCTTAGAGAAAAGGCATCATTTAAACAGAAGCTACTAAAAATGTTAACAAAGGGACCCAGAGAGAGTGTGCTCTTTAGCCATATTTTTTTCTTTTGCACATGAATTCAAAATTCAAACACTGTCTATTCCCGGGACTCCAAAAAACCCCATAGCAATAAGTTAAAAATCAGTGGTAAATGTGCCAAAAAGTTATATGAGAAGATGATTTAAACACATGCACAGGGAGAGGCACATGCATACATATGCGCACACACACACACACAAAACCAGAGAGTATATCTTCAGTTGAAAAACAACACAATCTGATTGCAATTGCTCAAACCAGTTCTGGAATCCTTCAATTGTAGCCTCAGGCACTTTTGGGAGAGCATTTCAAACATATATAAAAGTTTAAAACTGTAAGACTATACACACATATCTCAAATGATATACCCTCATGTATATAAATTTGGAGAATAGCACAGTGAACCCCCAAGAACCCGTTACCTGGCTTTAACGATTATCAGCACATTACAAATCTTGCTTCATCTCTGCCTCTATTCCTCTTCACCAACTGGATAATTCGGAAGCAAATTCTAGAACTCAAGTAACTTCATCCATAAATACTTTAGCATGAATTTCTAAGAAATAAGGACTCTAAAATATGTTAGATTGGACCATATGAAATTGTCATTTTTGCAGGTTCAAATACCATAGTATCAGCAGTTCTCCACATACTTTGACTTACTATATAACCATAATACTCTTATCACACTTAAAAATTAATGAAAATTCCTTAAGTCTCTAATATAATAAAAACTTGGTGAATGTCCGGATTTCTCTAATGGCCTCATAAATGTTTTTCTATAATTGGTTTCTCTGAATCAAGATACAAACAATGCCCACACATTGTATTTGGTTGGTATTTTTCTTAAGTTTTTTTTTACTATATAGTTTCCCATCTCCTCCCTCCCCCTTCAATTTATTTGTTGAAGAACTGGGGTCATTGTCTTGTTGAGTTTCCCAATTTTTGGATTTTGTGGATGCATCCCTGTGGTGTTGTCTAAAATGTCCCTGTATTGAGTTAGACAGAAGGAAAAAGTTCAGGTAATCTATTGTATAACATGGTGCCTATAGTTAATAACAGCGTATTGTGTGCGGAAGTTCCCTATCCATACGGATGCATTCCAAGACCCCCAGGGGATGCCTGAAACCATTGGTAGTACTAAATGCTATATATACTATGTTTTCTCCTTATGAAGTCAAGAACTTTAAGTTTTCACTTAAAGGAAGCTCTTTATGGCTTTTCTTTGGCATATGAGAATTGCCAGCGTCACTGCTCTTGAGGTTTGGGGACATTATGAAGCATAAGAAGGGTTACTCAAACATAAGCACTGCCATACATTGTCGATCTGATCACCAGATGGCTATGAAGTGATTGAGGGGCTGGTGGTGTCTATGGTGGATACGCTGGACAAAGGGATGATTCACATCCCAGACCTGATTCCTCACGCTACTCAGAGCAGTGTGCAATTTAAAACTTATGAATTGTTTATTTCTGGAATTTTCCATTCAATATTTCCAAACTCCGGTTTAGCACAGGTACCTGAAATAGTGGAAAGTGAAACTGCAGAAAAGAGGGGGGTCTACTGTACTTGAAAATTGCTAGAAGACTAGATTTTAGATAATCTCATCACAAAAAATGACATGTGAAATAACAGATATGCTAATTAGCTTGATTTAGCCATACCAGAATGTATGCATATATCCAAACATCATGTCATATACTGTAAATATATACGATTTTCATTTGTCAATTAAGTTAATTAGTTGAAAAAATGTTTCTGTATTTCTTGTAAACTGTAATTAGAATGACAGATTTGATGGGGTTCAGGATTGATATTTTTTGGCAAGAATACTAAGTAAGTGATGATGGACTCTTTCTGTTGTGACACATCAGAACCACACAATATCTGGTTATCTCTCATTTTTTGTGATGTTAAGATTGGCTAAGGCAACCTGATCCATCTGTAATAAAGTTTCTCATCAGCTTTCTACCTAATGGTTTTAGCAGTTGTTGATAACCATTGCCTGTATCAGTTATTTCATTAAGAATCACAAAATAGTCATATTCTTCTAACATTGCCTCAACATTTATTAGCTGGGATTCTTTTATAAAGAATAACCTTTCCTCATTGCTTGTTTGGTTTCCCTGAGAAGGCTGAGTAAATGCCTAATTTTTTTCCTTTAGTGGTCAGTTCTCAGTTTCTTCCCTAATGTCTTCCAAGGGTAAACAATTGAATATTTTTTAACGTATCACCATGAGTTCATGGATTTTTTTGCACATTTGATGAGTTTTAATTCATTGCACTTATTATTTTGTGTGTGTGTATCAAACTGTCCCCTCTTTGGCTAATGGGAGGCCCTCAGTTTAACTCTTGACTCCCCTTCATACAGCTCCAATCGTCTTTGATAGTCTTTGCTTTCTGGTATGATACATTATTTTCTAGGCTTATCTTGTATTTTTCTGGACTAAACTTGGAATTAGCCATTTCTCTAAGGAGCCCTGGTTCCTTCAATTGAAATATAATATTTAGAGACTATAGCCTGGGCACCTAGGCTGCTTGTTACTTCTGGGTTGGTTGTTGTTTATATGTCTTTTCAGTGGACAGAGCTAGGAATTATTTATTTTCTTTTAAAAAAGATAATGTGGTGGCCGGGTGCGGTGGCTCATGCCTGTTATCCCAGCACTTTGGGAGGCCAAGGTGGGAGGCTCGCTTGAGGCTGGGAGTTGGAGATCAGCCTGCGCAACAAAGCGAGACCCCTAGCTCTACAAAAAATTTAAAAAATAATCAGGTGTGGTGGTGCGCATCTGTAGTCCCAGCTACTTGGGAGGCCAAAGTGGAAGGATCGCTTGAACCCAGGAGTTTGAGGCTGCAGTGAGCTATGATCGTGCCACTATACTCTAGCCTGGGTGACGGAATGACACCCTGTCTCAAGAAAAAGAAGAAGGCAATGTATTTGTATTAGTCTATTCAAATTTTCATCCTTTTAAAATTTTATATTTGTTCTTTTTTTCAGATGCTGAAAATCTTGATTCCTAACAACATTATAAGTACTTATTTGCTTTGTCTCACATACCTAACAATGTGATTACTGAAAATATTTTCTGAGGTTTTTTTTTCTGTCCTCAGAGTATATCTCAATAGGGGCATACATACAGTTAGATTATTATGTTTTAGATTCACTTGAAATAATTAAGCCATCAACTTGCTATAAAGGTAGGTTCATTTGTTTCATGTTGCTTTTGCTTTTCAGGCAAAACTGCTGTTTCTTTCATTTCAGTTTAATTTTGTTTTACATTGGTTAAACATTTACAAGTTTCCGATGACAAATTTATAAAACAAGCTACATTTAAGATGTCTAACTTTTGTCTCTGCTGTTTCCTTTATCTTATAAATAACCATTTTATTAGTTTTTTGGGTTATCTTTTCTTTTTTTAAATAAGCAAATGAACACACATACACACAAATTATATCTATATTTATATGCCTCCCTTTTTAAGATAAAAAACATCATACTATACCCACTGTTCTGTACTTGGCTTTTCACTTAACACTATATCCCGGAGATCACTTCAAAGCACTATATAAATTCTTCATGTTTTTTTATAGCTTCATAGTGCTCAACTGTGTGGATATGTCCTAGTTTATTAAACCAGCCTCCTCCTGATGGCTGTTGGGGTTATTTCCTGTCTTTTGCAGTAACAAATAGTCTTGTCCATGTGTCTTTTCACTTTTGCCAGAGTATATTTTGATAGATTTCTGAAAGTGGGATGGCTGGGCCAAAGGCTGAACGCAAATGTAATTTTGCTAGATATTGCCAAATTCCCCTTCCCAGGGCTTGTACCGTTTTGCATTCCCATCAGCAGTGCATGAGAGTGCCTGTTTCCCTGGAGCCTTGCCAACAGAGTATATTGTCAAACTGAGGCATTTTTATCACTTTAATAGGTGAGAATTTGTAGCTCAGTTGGATTTAGTATGCATCTCTATGAGTGAGGTTGCTGTCTTTTCATACGATTATGGACAAATTGCCTTTTTCCTCCTGTGTACAATCTGTTCACATCTCTAGATCCGTTCTTTTGATCGTATTTACTATTTGAAAATTTTCATCCTTTGAGGATGACTGAGATATTTTGAAAAGCAAAAAATCCCTAAAGTTACTTGGTGAATAAAATTGCTGGGTTTTTGTTGTCAGATGGAGCCGAGGTGCAGTCCTAGGGCTTGTCCATATGGTCTATCTGCAAGGGCTAGTTTGGGCTTCCTCCCAGCGTGAGGGCAAACTGTTTATGTAACTTCCCAGAGCTCCAGTGCAAGTCTCAGCTAGCAAGGCAGAAGCTGTGTTGTCTTTTATGTCCTACTCTTGGAAGACATGCAATGTCCCTTCTCCTGTATTCTATTGGTTACAAGTGAGTCACAGCCTGCTTAGATTCAAAGGAAGGAGATGAGACTCCCCCTGTTAATGGAGGCATGGCGAGTTTCTATTGTAGAAGAGCAGTTTTAAGAACGGTGAGGGATCTGGGATTTTACTCTTCAAGTTAGCCTGTCACAGTTTCTTGGGTGCTGATAAGACATGAGACTCTAGAAGTCAGAAACAGGGGGCTTCGTTACTATGGCACAGTGAACGTGAGCATTGTTAGCATGTTTGCGTCAGTTCCCTTTCCCCACGTCTCCCTGGGGAGAAGCAGATGGGTCCAGATGGATCTCACACATGTGTTACAGACTTCTGTTCCTGCTAATCTACCAAATCTCTTCTCCCAAAAGGTACCAAAGACCTTGTACATGAAGGGTCAGAGCTCGTGTCCCTTGACCCTTCTGCAGTTTTCAGCGCCACTGATCGGGCCAATCTCCTCTGCCTGCCCCTCCCCGCCACTTTGCAAAACGACCTTGTCCCTCGTTTCTCGCCACTGCTTCTCTTCCCCCTCTGATTACTGTCTTCTCGGCCTCATCCTCATTTTTTGTCTCTTTTCTGGTTCACCCCCACCCTGCCCAGGTCTCCTCATACCCCTTCCCGGCTCTCTTTCCCGGTCCAGCAGGGTCCCTCTCCGGGGGCTCAGCCACTGCTGATTTCATCCCCCTCGTGGATCCCTCCACGGTTCCCCTTCCTCATTCCAGACCCACCTTGCCTGCTCTGGAGGACATCTGACTGCTGTCAGCTGGGCCCCTCACGTTCAACTTGTCCAAAACCAAATTAACCTCTTCTTCCACACACCTGCCCGTCCTACTGTGCCGTCGTCCCTTTCAGGTCACCAGAATCATCTCTGGTTGTCCAGGTGCAAGATTTGGGGTTACTTTCATTTTATTCCTATCTTTCTCTCTCTGCACATCCAGTGAGGAGCCAGATCCTACAGCCCGTCTTCGAAATGAATGGTTGCAGTGAATTGTTCCCTCCCTTCCGGTCCCAGCACTACTGCCCTAGTTCAGGCCCTCATTAAAGCTCCCCTTCAAATCACCTCCCACTGACCTTCCCGGATGTTGGGGTGTCTTGGTGGCTTGGCAAGTGTCCCCTTCCCCGTTCATTGCTCCATGCAGTAAGCAGCAGTAAGCAGGTGTCAGTAAGCAGCATGAAGAAAACCAAAGTAATGTAGTAGAGAGTAACTGGAGATGGGGGAAACCTAGCAGATTAGGTGGTCAGGGGAGGCCTTTTTGAGGAAGTGATATTTGAGTTAAATTGTGCATGAAGAGCAGGCGTAGCCTTGTAAACATTAGGGGATACAGTGGTCCAGGAAGAGCCACCAGCAAGTGCAAAGGCCCTGAGGCAGGAATGAGCTTGATATGATTGAGGCACAGAATGTGGCAACAGTGGTTGAAGGGAGCCAAGAGAGGGACGTGGGGTAGGAGAGAGTATATTTAGGGGGTGGGACATATAGGGCCTTGTGAGTGATGGGCAGGATTTAAGCTTCATTCCCGTGAGATGGGGAAGTAGAGATAGGGTTAAGTGCCCCTGTTGGAACCTCTAAACCCCTTATTTACTTCTGACCTTTCCTTTCTTCAGGTCATATCTCACATTCCTGCCAGAGAGTCTTTCTGGAGCCATGGATGTGATCCTGTCACTCTCATGCCCAAAAGGTTTCATGACCCCTATTGCCTACTACATGAATGATGACATTCTCAGCATGACATTCCAGGGCCCTTGGCCATCTGGCCTGAGCCCTCTGTCTCTACCAGTTCCACTCTTGAGTCCCCACTGTTTCCTAGGCCTGCCCTTTCTTTCCTTCTTTGTCTTTAGTCTTGTGGTTTCCTCAGACAGAACATTTTACCTTCACACTTACTCATTGTACAAGCCTAACCCCAAAGCCACCCCCTGTGCAAAACCTCCCTAGGCTCTCCCCAAGTGGAGCTAATCTGTTCCCCCATATCCCTGTTCTTCTCATCATTATTTCCACGGCTGTATGGTCAGCCTTGGGTACATGTGCACAGATGTGCCCTTCCCCAGAAATGAGTGTTTCTTGGGGGCAGAAATTGTGTCTTGCTCATCATTGAGTCCCTGTGAAGGCCTGCATGAAATAGGAGCTCCACTACTGTTGTCTGAGATCGACGAGCTAGGCACACACCTATTTTGTTACCCATCTTGCATTTGAAGAACGTGATGGGTTGTTGCTTGGCTGCAAAACTGTGGGATTTGGGGCATTGCTCCATGGGCATTTATCTGTGTGGTTGCATGGCTGCACAATTGTACAGCTGTTTAGTTGCATGAGTATATAGAAGCATAGGTATCTGGCCACAGCTTGCGTGGCTCTGTGGCTGGTTGGCTCCATAGCTTTGACGGAAAACCTTCCCTTTGCTTTCCTGTGAGTTACATCGTGATTTCTACCAAGATTCTGAAGCTGACTGTATCTTCCATAGAGGAGCCATTGGGATCTTGGGTGGGACTGCTGCATGCACAGCTAAACTTTAAGCATCCCTTGACTCTGGCGCCAAATGCAGTACCAAATGGCTCCCTTATCAAGACAACCAAAAATGCCCCTCTTCCTTTCCAAACTTCCCCTCCCCACCTGTTAAGACCCCTAGATTATGAGCACAAGGCAAGTAAGGTGAAGGAAAAGTGACAAAGAAATTATATTCTTCTGTTCGTCAGAAGAAGCTTATAGCTGAAAGGGATCCCAGTAACCGAGTACAAACCCTGACGTTCTTATGACCCAGGAGCTTCCGCGCCTTGCCTGATGTCCCAGTTTGTCAGCAACAGAACCACAACTAGAATGCATTTTCTCATTAGTAAAATGGGGACTTACTTGTTTCTGTATAACCAATGCTTGTTTATTTTACTTACTTTGGCCTGACACTGCTCTGTCTCACAAAACTCATTGAATACTTGTGGCAACTGCTGGGGTCAGATTACCCCCACTTTGCAGATGAAGCCACACAGCTGGTACGACACTTACCCTCTTTGTGTGACCAGCACAGGCCGTTGGGCTCTCTATGCAATAGAAATTAGCCAGGGGTTGAATGGGAGTCACAGGCAAGGCTTTACTGGGGGCTCATGTTTGAAAATGAGGGAGATGGTGCTGATTAAGATGCGACCGACAGGCTCTCCAAACAGAGGGCTGGGGAACATTTAAAGGGGAGAGAGAAAGTTTAGTGTCAGCATGTAGAGGCGGGATTTGGATTTGGTTGGCAGTTGCCCTTCCAGCGGTCATGTGTCTTCATATGTCACATGTCTCATTAGCATGTTAAGTCTTCACCCTTGGGCATGATTTTTAGCATTAAAATGAGGGAAAAGGTCTATGAGCAGTCAACTTTGGGCTTCATCTTGGCAGTAACCAGTTTTGTGCTGTCTTTGACTGGGGCCAGCAGACCCTTGCTCCAATGGTTGCCTCGTCCTCTTAAATGAACCAGAGCTACCCTCTATTGAAGCTGGGTGTGAATCATTTTCAAAGCTTCTGTTCAGTATTGTAAGCAGATTTAAGCTTTGGCTCAAGGATCAGATGAGTAGCCAAAGTCCACCTTCTATACTGTCTCATTTGTGCCACAGTTTTCCTACAAAACACACAAGAATGTGAGGTGCAGACTGAACGTGTGATGTGACATATGGCGAGGACTCAGCAAGTGCTCGATAAATGCCACCATTTATCAAGACTGTGACTGTGTTGGCCTGTGCTCCTCCCAGCGTAATCCCTTGCTTCAAGGTGTACAAGTCCAACTCCTTTCAGTTGTCCTGGGTCTAACCGTCACCCAAGCAGGTTCTCCACTGTCTGCGTTCCCTGAAATGGCTGCACACCGTCAGTGTGGGATGAGGCCACGTCTTGGGGAGAGGAGGTCATCTCCGCCAAGGTCCTTTGCATACTCAGAATTTAAACTTCTGCCACGCCATGTCTTACTTGATGTGTGGAGTCCACTTGCTTCTGTAACCTTTGTTTCTGCTACTGTCTGCAGTTGAAATGCGGCAAGCCTGCCCTTTGGTCGTTTTGTCCCAGAAAGTGGAAGAACGAGAGGGAAGAGAAACAAATAAATATCGATCATTGGAAAAGAGAGCCACAGAGAACCCTGCTTCCTCCACACTTTTTTTCAGGCCTCGGGAATATTTTCTGTGTTTCCAGGGACCTCTTTGGACCAGAGCGCGAGGTGGAGCAAATGTGTGGGTAGGGAGAGGGCAAATACCATTATCTGGAATGGTGAGGAGATTCTCCTATCGCCAGCGTGTTGGGCGAGGGAGATAGTGATTTTACTATTGTCCTGAAAGACCCTTTGACTGGCTTTTCTTTTTATTTAAAAAGAAAAATCTCCAGGGTGCTTAAATAAATATATTTGAATGCATCTCTGGGCTATTGAATTTGTTCAAACCCAATGAACACATTAACCATTAATGAGGTGCTTGTGCTTCTTTGGAAAGCCCTGTAATAATCCTCTTAAAAGAAAATCATACCTATTTAATCTTTCTTTGTGTGAAATGCTAAATACAGCATCTAAATTGGATTTATAATCCCATGCCCAAAGTGACTTCGCTTGGCACAAAGAACACACTGGGATGCTTTAAATCTAAATGGACTCTGAGAACACACATCTTCCCCGTTAATTCTAATGATTGGTTCATAAGGCAAATGGGAAAGCTAATTCTAAGAGTGATAACTGGGGCAAAATGTAATGCTTTTGCTTTCATGAGTCACTTAAGTCCACTATTACGCCCCAAATGGTGCCATGAGTATTTATTTATTTTGTTACCTGAGTTTTTATTTTCTTTTATGTGGGCTTTGCTGTTGGGATGATATAGAAATGGACATTATTGAATAGTTCAAGAGACTGAGATAGACCAAACATGAATGTTCTCTCAGGGCAGTGGCCTTAGTTTTTACCCTAAATGAATGAGTGAATAAATGAATTTGCTCAACAGTTATTTAGAGAGCACTTTCAAAGTGCAAGGCATAGTTCTAGGCACTCAGGGTAGATCTGGGAGGAGCCCTCATGGACTTTACAATCTGGAGCAACACTGTCCAATAGAGCTTTCTGTGATGGTAGGAATGCCTTATGTCTGTCCTGTCCAATACTGTAGCTGTGACTTGGATCATTTGAAATGGGCAAATGCAGCTGAGGAACTGAGTTTTTCATATTATTTAATGTTAATTGAAATTTACATAGCTCACTGTATCTAGTGGCCACCATACTGGATAGCACAGATAGAAGAAGAGATAGATAGCAAACCAACTCATACAATTAATTAATTACAATTGTTGTGAGTGCTACAAAAGAGAAGTCAGATGCTATGGGAAAATAAAACTGGGAAATGTAACCTAATCTAATGTCAGCTAAGACATCTTTGAAATTTGTGCTAAAAAGTGAAGAACGCTTGGGATTCATTAGCTTGGGGTTGGTGTGGGGAACATTTCTAGCAAAAGGAACAGTATGTGCAAAGGCCTTGAGGCAGGCAGAGTTTGGCACTTCCCAGGTGTTGAAGGACAGCCAACGTGATTGAGCATCACGAAAGCTGGGAGTGAGGGGAAGCACGACCGGGAGCCGGTAGGCTGGTTGGCACAGGACGCAGGCCGTGCTCAGGAGCTTGGACTTTATCCTAACAGCAGTGAAAAGCCTTGGAAGGGTTTTGAGCAGGAAAATAACATGATCCAATTACACTGAAAATTTTTAAAAATATTTTTCAAAGTTATATAGGCACAAAATTTAAAGTCAAATAGTTCTACAAGACTTGTTATGAAAATCAACAACCCCCTGTTAGGTTTCCCAGTTTTTCAATTCTCTTGAGATAATCACTTTCACCTCTTTAAGCTGATTCTCTTGGTATTTATTTCCTTGTCTCTAAATAACACACAGGTTTTATTCTTTCTTGCCTAAGGCCTGATGCGTTGATTATCCACATGAAAGGTGAGGATTTCACTCTATCACCTCCCCCTCCAACTGCTGCCAATATGGTGGTGATGTAATGTGGTTAGATCAATGTTCATTGTTGGTATTACTTTGTTAACACCATATAATGGGCTGATTTCTTTTCCTTTCACACACAATGTTTTATTTTTGCTTCATTAAATATGTTTTTTTATTTGCATTCATCATTAATTCACATCAGACCTTCCTCTGGTTGTGTAAATCTCCTTTCAACATGTTTAAGCACATTAGGAATTGTATCCATTTTTTTCTTTTTGAGTAAATTGCCTTTGGAGCTTTCTGAGCTGCCGCAGACTGGGCTGGTTGCTCCCCAGGCTGGCTGCCGACTTCTCAGCCCAGAATTGCTCCTCATGGACCTGAGGATTCCCTTGGCCTCTCTCATGTTGATTGTATCCCGTATTTCCACCCATATTTTCTATATTCTTTGTCTTTCTCTTTCTTGGTTTGTTCTCTTGGTTGGCCAAGAACATCCTCAAGTAGCTTTCTGTGTGGAAGGTGACATTGTTTGAGACTTTGCTTCAAAAATTTCTTCATGCTTTTTTTTTTTTTTTTTTTTTGTTAAGACAGCATCTTCCTCTGTCGCCCCAGGCAAAGTGCAGTGGCGTCATTGTAGCTCACTGCAACCTCAAACTCCTGGGCTCAAGCAATCCTCCTGCCTCAGCGTCCCCAGTAGCTGGGACTACAAGCGTGCACCACTGTGCCTGATTAATTTTTCTATTTTTAGTAGAGACAGGGTCTTGTCTTGCTCAGGTTGGTCTCAAACTCCTGAGCTCAAGCGATCCTCCCACCTCAGCCTCCCAGAGTGCTAGGATTACAGGCATGAGCCACTGTGCCCAGCCTCAAGTTTCCCTTTTTCTGCTTAGGATTCAGCTTTCTTGGACTACTGAAATAGTAACCACTTGCTCTTCTCCTTTCCAGCTTCCATAATTTTGTAGTATATCTTCTCTTCTCTTCTCTTTGTTCTTACGGGTTTTGCCTTTAAAAGTTCTCTTACATTTGCTTTAGTGAGATTTGGGAGTGGAACAGAGCTAATTGCATTTGCAATTATAAAATTTGCCATTTAAAAACTGGAATTCGATGAGCCTATTTTTTTTTTTAAAGCACCTTGGTTATAGTGTAGAAAATGGATTTCGTTGTTCCTCATGATTTTGTATTGTATGGTGTAGTGAGTAGAATTGTATCTCCCAAAAAGATAGGTTGAAGTCCTCACTTCTAGTACCTGTGAATGTGACTATATTTGAAGGGTCTTTACAGATACAATCAAGTTGAGATGAGGTTATACTGGATTAAGGTGAGCCCTAATCCAATGACTGGTGTTCTTATAAGAGGAAGGAAGTTTGGACAAGGAGGAGAACGCCATGTGCAGATAGAGGCAAAGACTGGAGTGATTCATTTACAAACCAAAGAACACCAAGGATTGCTGGCAAGGACCGGAAGCTGGAGGGAAGTATGGAATTGATTCTCTCTCAGGGGCTCCACAGGGAACCAGCCCTGCCAATACTTTGATTTCAGACGAGCTTCCAGAAGTGCGAGACAATAAATCTACCCAGTGTTTGGTTCTTTGTTATGACAGCCCTGTGAAACTAATACAGATGGGTATTAAGTTATGTGATTTAGTGTTATTAGAAATGGAAGTACTTTGAGAAACTTCCAGTGTTCTTAGAAATAGAAAGTTCTGGGCAGGCACGGTGGCTCACACCTGTAATCCTAGCACTCTGGGAGGCCGAGGTGGGAGGATTGCTTGAGCTCAGGAGTTCGAGACCAGCCTGAGCAAGAGCGAGACCCATCTCTACTAAAAATAGAAAAATTAGCTGGGTACACAACTGTAGTCCCAGCTACTTGGGAGGCTGGGGTGGGAGGATCACTTGAGCCCAGTAGTTTGAAGTTGCAGTGAGCTATGATAATGCCACTCTACCTGGGGTGACAGAGCAAGACCCTGTTTCAAATAAATAAATAAATAAATAAAAAGCCACAAGAAATGGAAAGCATTGTGAGAAATGGAAGGTGATTTTCCCTGAAGCAGAAATTTGTTCTCTATATCATTTCTTATCTAGCAGTTTCATTGAATAAATGTCGTAATTTTTCTTCCACACTATAAAATTGTCATTGTGAAGCACACATCTGATGTGTCTTATTTTTCTGATATGGTTAACTTTTAAAGTGCCTATCTAACTTCTTTGGAAAACTATTAAGCTGAACAGAGCCAGCTAAAGTTTAGGAAAGCTAATCAGAAAAGAAAAAAAAATTGGACTACGTCTCCATTTATTTTGACCCAAACAGTAGATAATCTTCTAGCAACAATGAACCTAATAAGACTTCCTCCTCTATCCCCTGCTGCCTCTTCCTCCTAAGGTTACCAGAACCCCCAGAATCAAATTTGGGTCCCCCAAATTCTTCCATGAAATCTAGATTCTGGTCCTTCCACAAGTTCTTCTAAGAACTTCCTGTACTTGTGTTCCTTAATCCTCCTACCATAACTGAAGCCCTCATCTGGGCTGGCCATCACCAGCTATTTCAATTGCCCTGGGGCTGTAGCTTTTCTCAAAGAGGTAGGGAATGCTAGTTTTACTAAATGCCCAGGTGACCATAGGGACCTGTGGAGAGCAAAGAGCAACAATGGGAAAAGAAGAGCCCCCCAAAAGACTTTCTGTCTTTCTTAAATCTGCGGACCTGGCGGACCACAGGAAACCCAGGCAAGATCCAAGCTTCCCAGCACAGTTCACTGTTGGTGAAGAATTATCCCCAAATCTAGATTTCACACGAGACAAGAACAGACTCAGTCCAAAGGACAATTCTCCAAAAATAAATTTGCCAATTAGTGAATCCACGTGAATACCTAAGGTCTTTCCCCAAGTTTTGGTTCTGCCTCAACTTTGCTGCGACTCCTTTAGCTTGGAATTTAGTCCAGGATTCTTTTAAGTGTGCATGCCTGAACTTTCCTTTACATCCATTTGTGCTGTTCTCACTCTGTGGACTTCCCCTCTGCTCCTGTTTCTGCTCCAACCCCAGCACCTGCCCTTGTCTGCTTCTGTTTCTCCATAGGATAGTGTATAGCTCTAGCAAACTTTTCTAGACTGCGTTTAACATAATTGTCTGGTAGAGTTTGGGGGAACTAAGTACTTGGGTTCTTTTTTTTCCCCGTGAATGAAAAGAGCATTTGACTAGCTTTTGGCTGGTCTTTTTGGTTCTTCAGTGAAATGGTTTTTGGTGAATTACAATTTCATAAAATGACCCAGAAGCCAGACCTTCTATTCAAGAAAACATGTTTTGCTTTAGGAAGACAATAGACGGTAATTAGGATTAGGTAGCCTGAATTCTACTCTGGCTTGCTTTTTATTTGCAGAGGCAAATTTCTATATCTCCTAAGCTCCAGTTCCCCTATAAAATGGGGATTATAATGCCAACTCCTCATGTGTAAGGATTAAATGACTCCAGGGATATTTTAAATTTTTTTTTTTTTTTTGAGACAGAGTCTCTGTTCCCTGGGGTTGAGTGCCGTGGTGTCAGCCTAGCTCACAGCAACCTCAAACTCCTGGGCTCAAGGGATCCTCCTGCCTCAGCCTTCTGAGTAGCTGGGACTACAGGCACGCACCACCAGGCCCGGCTAATTTTTTCTATATATTTTTAGCTGTCCAGCTAATTTCTTTCTATTTTTAGTAGAGTTGGGGTCTCACTCTTGCTCAGGCTGGTCTCAAACTCCTGACCTTTAGTGATCCTCCCGCCTCGGCCTCCCAGAGTGCTAGGATTACAGGCGTGAGCCACCGCGCCGTGCCTAAATGTTTTTTTTTTTTAAATCACAATTTACTTAAAAATGTCCAAATTAGGGGAAGCTACTTCTTATATCTCATAAACAATTATAAAACAAAAAACAATTCACAAAGGAGAGACCTGCAAACCAGAGAGCCAGTAACATTCTGAATAATAGTATTGATGTAACGTAACAAATAGTTTTGTTTTGTAGAAACTGAATTGCAAATATTGCTGTTAGTGATAGATACATTTGTTTATTTTCTTTATTTCACTTTTGCCCACTGGATTCTTTTGGTTTCTGAGCACAATAAACCTATTTGAATCACCATCATTATTGAAGGTATTCTTCATTTTTATGGTGATGCGAACTTTAATCATCCGCCACCCTTACAACACATTGGTACCTCTAAGGATGGGAACTGTGGACCGCACAGACGTGAATTCCATGGTTTCCAGCACAGAGCCCCTGTATTGTGCTGGGGGATGATTCAATTCTCCCATTCCTCTCTCTGTTTAAATGACTCAGAAGCTTTCATTCATGATGCCATTTTGACTTCATGAACTACAGAGGTCTCATTTATATATTCCTTTCTTAACACTTTAAGACTATTCAAAAAGTTGATGCTAATTCAGCCTTTAAAACGGTACAAATGTAAGCACCAAATCATGAAATTCTACTAAGCTGAGATCATTTGGATGATTCCAAATTTGCTTATAATAGTTTTTTTTTTTTTCACAATTACCATCCAAATGGGAGAATGATAGTATATCCTCAGACCCCCAGGAATTTCCTGACCACCACATTTTTAGGCAAATTGACAAAAATGTAAGAAAGCATCCAGCATGTAGCATCCATTTGATAAAGAAAAGTTTTTATGAAATTTATGCCAAAACCATCCAGTAAGGCCAGAAATTTCCAAACTTTATGTTTAAAGTTAAGTCAACTGGACTTCAATGATTCCATGTTTCAAAAAAATTAAAAGGGATTAGGGAAAATGTTACTCAACTTAAGCCTGGACAAAGTTGAATTTGAATCTAAGTAACTTGTAACAGTGGTGCCAGAAGTGAATAAACTGATCTGCACATGCAAAATTATTTAAAAGTTATGGTCCTTGGCCATGGGCCTATAGTGTACATACAAACCAGAAGGCCCTCAAGAAATTTCTTTTAAAATCTGTCACATGAAATAGGAAGAGGCTATGGAAAGGACACACATTTTCACAATGAGCAAGGTTGTCCTTGTAGAGAACACTGATGGCCTTGATCCATAAACAATCCAGAGAAGGCAAATTGTGGGGCCAGCATGCAGAGCAGCTTTCAGAAGATTCAAACCACAGGAGCTTATGGTTAATAAGGCTCTGAAAGGGGGTTAGATTGTGAATTCATCCCTCCAGCCTCCTCCATCAAGATGGACTTCTAGTAGGAAAGGACAGATACACAAGTTCCAGTGTGGTTGTCAGGGAAACCTCTCTGGCATATCACCAGAAAGAAAGAAAGAGTGAGCCAGTATGTTCTGGGAAGCTGGCAATAAAGGGTAATTTATGTGTTTGCTGACAAAGAACTGAGATGAGACTGGAGCGTCTCGCATTGGGCACAGCCAGGGGCCTGACAGCAAAGCAAACTGCATGCCAGGTCCTGGGAAGGACTTTCCTCACGGGGCTCGTGGCACAGCCCACTGCTCTGCTAGCCAAACCTTGAACCTCTGCTGCAGGCATGCCGGCTAGCTGATTTTCTGGGCTCACCTTGCAAACTGCCAAGAAGTGGACAAGTGGCAGAGGAAACCCCGGATGAATGCATTTGGAAATACATAGCGTGCAAAGGACGATTCACAGATGATGGCTTTCTAGCCACCGGTTTAGACTCACTCCAAGACAGCACCTGGGCCACGCCCTATGGTGAGATAAGCTTGGGAAATGCTCCATGCCATGAACTCCTCTCAGAGGGCCACAACGTACGTGTGCATATTAGAGGAGTCCTACAGAAAATAAACCCATTTACCTCGTGTCGTGGGCTGAGTGGTGGTCCCAAAGCTAGGACAACAGTCCTAATCCCCAGAACCTGTGAATATTACTTTCCATGGCAAAAAAGTGAATGTTACCTTATATAACAAAGATGCGATTGAGTTAAAGACCTTGAAAGTAGTAGTTTATCCTGGATTCTCAGTATGGGGGGGAAAATGTCTTTTTATTGATCTATCCTAGGTTTATGGCTGAGGCCCTATCACAAAAGACATAGTAACAAGAAAAAAGCACACACAAATTTATTTAGTATAAACTTTATGTGACATGGGAGCCCTCATAAGGAAATGGAGACCTGAAGAAATGGTTAAACCTGTGTATGTTTATGCTGGATTTGCTTAAGTCATGACAGGACAGTCATGGCAGGACAAAAGGAGTGTGATCTGATGGTTCTGGGGGGATCTTAGCGAGGCTCTTTGTGCGATTCTTCTCTGTGTCCCTTTGTCTTCAGAGATAAGGATATTCCTTTCCTTTGGGCACAAGGAGGGCACTTCTCCCATGAGGGTCTTATGATCTGCTTCAAGGGAAAGTCTGAAAAGTCCTCCTTAGGTTTTTTGACCTGCTTCAAGAAAGAAGGACAGGAGGAATATCAGAGATACCTTCCTGCTTCTGCTGTTCTTCAGTATGCCAAGATGCCGTATTGTGGGGTAGTGTGCCCTGAACCCCTGTCATCCGGATGGGCTCTAAATGCAATCCAGGTGACCTTATAAGAGGCAGGCAGAGGCGTTTCAGCATGACCTGACACACAGAGAAGGCAACGGAAGATGGAGGCAGAGGTTGGGGTGATGCGGCCACCAGCCAAGGAATGGCAAGGACTGTCGGCAGCCACCAGGAGTTAGACGAGGCGAGGAACGACAGAGGGAGGCAGCCCCTGCTGCCACCTTCAATTCATACTTCTGGCCTCCAGAACCATGACAGAATAAAGTTCTGTTGTTTTAAGTCACCAAGATTGTGGTAATTTGTTATAGTGACCTCAGAAATCAAATACACTTTTGTTTCACTCAGAGTTACCCAAACTTAAAAATCTATTGTAACTTTTTCCACCATCTATCGTTTTCCACCATCTATCATCTATCATCTACAGACACCATCTATCATTCTGTAAACTTAATGCTCGAGTAATCCACTCTGGAAAACAGCACTTGAGATGAATTCATAGAAGACTGACCCACAGCGGCAACACTGAGGACATTTACAAGTCTGGGTCCATCCCCATGCTCTGGAATCCGCAGAACAGCCAGCAACTGGGGCCATGCCACTTGCCTTCCTGCGGTTGCTCCACCAAAAGGCATCTTGGCATTTCTGGCTGCCTCTTACCCATCTCATCAATTGGCACTGTTTTAAATCTGTGAGATGTAATATTTGAAGTGTGCTATCATTTCTCACCTATGAGAACCTGGTTAATAGTAGCTAATATGAAAACTCACGACATTGCCCTGTGAGGCGAGCTGCTGCCTACTGGCGGTGGTGCCCACTTAGGTAACGGGTGAAAAGCTGGTTTTCTTTAACCTGGTACTTTGCCACCCACGTGAAGTTGAGAACACCAAACCTGTATTATAGAGTAAACTTTATGCTGGTCACTAACCATAAATACGCATAACCACACTTCACACACCGGATAGATGTGGCATTGTCATTACGGGGCTGACTCCCAACCCCATCCCACGAGGATTTTGGATGAAGCACTTATTAATAGCTGGGCCTAAAACATGAAATTTCCTTTCTGCTTTGTCCAGAGCCATTTCTTTTTTTGTCTTCCTTATTCTGTATCTTTTGCCGTTTCGTAGCCCACCCTGGTTTGCCACAGAATCAATCGACATCCAAGAAGTCCACACTTCTTCGTGCGCGAGTGTGCAACATCTCCTCTCTGGCTACATTTCCTGAGGCTCCTTCCTGAGGCTCCAGCCAGCTCCCTTCCCAGTATCCTATTGTTTAAATCCACGAAATGCCAGAATTTTTGAACATTAACGCCCACTTGATGTGAACTCTGCAACGGGCCTGCTTCAGCCACCCAAATGGCTTTTCTTGCTCTCTGCCTCCTTCTGTGGGGTTCTGAAAGGAGGGAGAGGCGTGGCATGTGGTTACATATGGAACACCCGGGATTTGAAGAGAGCAACTTTGCCATCTAAAAATCAGTGATCTCTAGTGAGATTTAAATGTGGGTTAAACGTGAAGTGAGAGAACTCACACACTATTATCATGACTTCTGGAATGCAGAGTAGGAGCAGGTAGGAAGTGGCTTCCCTAACAGCGTTAGACTGTGCAGCCCTAAGGGCAGAGACGCTGTCTTATTACTTGTTGCCCACTTAGTCTGCATGTCTCTGTCAGGAGGGAGCCAGCTGAGCAGGGGTTGCTGAGGTCTGTGTGAGTCCCAAAGTGCTTGTCAGTAAGAGGGCTTTCTGCTGCAGGGGACAGAATGCCCCGCTGGAGGCCGCTGACCAGTAAGGAATGTGTCATCTCCATAGCAAGAAGCTCGGAGGCAGGGCAGCTCCGGGTGAGCTAACCGCACAGGGCGCCTTCCCCATAACGACAGGTCTTCATTCATTCTCAGACAACACCATTCAGAGGGAGGAAAGGCAGGTTCTCCCTTTGTCTCTTTCCCAGAAGCCCCTCAGAAGATGACCTTGACATCTCATGGGACGTAATTAAATCTCATGCTCACCACAGAACAAATTACTGAGAGAGAAGATGTTACCATGATTATCTCAAACCAGTCAAGCTTCATCCCCTCGGGCTGGGAGAGGAGCTGCCAGAAGGCTGGGAGAGTCAGGGTTGGTATTTCAGCCCTCGTCACTGAAGATGGGGTCTTCCAAGAGAGGCGAGAATGGCTGTTGGGTGGGCAACCAGCAATATGGCCAAGAGTCCTTCGTGGGAAGGCCAAAGTGCTGGGAAGTCGAGGATAACAGGGAAAGTCTTATTTCTCTTTTAGGTCCTAACCACTTCCATCACCAAATCCCATTGTCCACATTCCCCTGGTTTTGCCCATCGGCCCGTTACCCTCCTGCCCTCGCACTTGCATAGAGGGACAGTAGTCTAAGGGCTCTTCTGGATCAAAGACTGCTCAGGTGGCATGGCCACACCCCATGCACAGGTGAGAGAAGGCATGGGAGGACCAGATCTGGGCAGGTGGACGTGGGACAGCTGTACGAGAACCGAGTGAGTCACACCCTGGGAGACCTCTCTGGCCCAGGTGCCGTGAGGCATGTTCCCTGCTATGGGTGGACATTTGGGCTTCAGTATAGCTGCCCTGGAATCGCTAGCAGTGACCAGTTCTTTTCCAACAAAGAGGCTGCAGTGAGTAACTAGCCAGCCCCACCACCTCTGTTCCGTATCTGCCCACAAACCTAGGCACATTAATTTCTGAAACTGGTCACAGGCATAGAAGTCACAGCCGTGTCACTGGAATACCTAAGTTTGAGCACTGTTGGGTACTAACTGAATTTCTGTGCATGGTCCCTGAAAGCAGGATGGAAAAACTCCCATGTCACGTGTGCTAGTTTTCTGTTGCTGCTGTAACAAATGACCACAAACTTAGTGGCCTGAACAACATAAATTTATTATCTCCCAGTTCTGTAGGTTAGAAGCCTGACATGCTCTTGCTGGGCTAAGGTATCAGCAGAGCTGCATTCTTTACTGGAGGCTCCTTGGGAGAATCCACTTCCTTGCCCCTTCCAGCTTCTCGAGGCAGCCTGCATTCCCTGGTGCATGGCCCCTTCCTCTGTCTTCAAAACTAGCAACACTGCATCTCTCTGTGCCTTTCTTCAGTAGTCACATCCTTGATTCTCCGTCTTCTGAATCCCTCTTCTACTTTTAAGGACTCTGGTGATTACACTGGGCTCACCCAGATATTCCAGGATAATCTATTTCAAGGCCAGCTGATTATCAACCTTAATGCCATTTACAATCTTAATTTCCCTTTGCGATGGAATCTAACATATTCACAGGTGCTGGTGATTAGGAGTGGACATCTGTAGTGGGGGGTACATTATTCCACCTAGTATTCCACATCACCGGAGTTGTGCTCGATACATAGAGAGCTGCCATTTATTGAGCACCTACTATGTGTCAGTGTTAGGTGCTCTACAGATTATCTCATTTAATTCCCCAACATTTGATCCCTAATTTAAAAGTGAGAAAATACTGGCTCAGAGAGGCTTAGTGATTCACCCAAAGTTACACAGGTGATGATGATGGAATTCAGTCCATATGTCCTCCAGTCCACACTGCCTTGTGTTACCCTTTGTTTCCTCCCAAATAGACCCAGAGGCTTTGAAATGTATGTCAGCACATGTACGAGTATATGGAAGTGAGGGAAAAATCATAGTAAGAAGTCACTTCCTGAACTTGAAGCTAAGGAGAATCAACTTAAAATAGATGAGAATGGCAACCAGATTTACCTAAGGGACAATTGGTGACTGACTGCTGGTAACAGAAGGCCATCAGGATGCAGGCTCAAGAGACCCATGTGGACTAAAGCACAGAGAACTGTCATTTACTCAGTTTATTTATAACTTGTCTGATGTAGGGGTATCTCTGGAGTCTGATCAGTGTTGGAGCTGGGTAATAAGAATGTCTTGGTTTTTACCTAGCCCTCTGTTATGGAGAGATAGTGTCCTTGGGCACAGTGTCATGACAGATAGTAGAGTGGTGTTCCTATCTCTGGCTTCACACTCCCAAGCATGGGGGTAGAATGGCCTCAAAACCTAATTCTTTGTTCACTGATTCTGTACTCACCAAGCAGCTTTCAGCTTGATTTGCTATCTTGATAGCTGATTGCATCTATTGCAAAACCATAATTGTAAACTCAGTCAGGCCCTGGTTGCTGCAAGGTGGTTATTTGACTCAATCTAGATTGGCCTCTTCTCATTCCCTTCATTAACCATTCTGAACCTCCCCTACCCTCTCTGAGGAGCACCACACTTCCTACTTCAGTGAAGAAATGGACCCATGAAATTCTTCAGATTTTCTCCTCTCAACTTTTCTATTTTTTTCTCCTAATTTGTCATCTTCTTTTGGATTTTTCCCCCCATTTTCGATTTTTTCCCTATACTATTTTAGTTTGGAATCTTTGCTTTCTCTTTGTATTCTAACAGTTATCTTAAAGTTTTTACATACATAGTTGATCAAAGTCTAAAGATAAAGATACCATTATCTTTCCCTGATCCTATGTCAATTTAATTCCTTCCTATAAAAAAAGACATTGGTGCTTCTAAACACATGGAGCTTTGTCCCAGGCCTTGCGGATAAGTGATTCCTAAGAAACTATGACCAATGAAACACCAGCAAGTGATCTGGGGAGATTAGAGGGGTTGGGATTGCAAACTGGAGTCTGTGTGGTACTGTGCTTCCTTCCCCCGCCAAACAGTAGCATTTGTCATTTGAGAAAGGATTATTGTCTAGCATTGAAGACAAACAGTAACCAAATCATTAATAAAATAGTCACACGTGTGCAAAGGGCTTTGAACTTGAAACACAAGGCACTGTGGGCATGGACACTTGTGGGGACCCTGGATAAACTTCTTTGCCTCCTTAACCACTTACAGGGAGCTGGAGCTCAGCCTCCCATTTCTTTTTCGTGTGAAATCTCTTTCTCCTACTTGTTGCCGGGGTCCTGTGCTAGTCCTCACTGTAGCCCGTGTGCCAATTTCTATCCTTGCACGCAATCTCCCCTTTTGCTGAGCAGAACCAAGAATGAGACGCTGAGCGGCTTCAGGGCAGAGCCCCAGGCTCGCTCATCTGTGGGGCTCCCTCAGGGCCTGTCAGGTAGCAGCAGCCAGTGAGCCTCTGTCCACTGAGTGGGTGTCCGGAAGTCACTTCCTGCTTCCCTTCGTGGTTCCCTAGCAGGTGGTAAGACACCTACTAAGTGTCGGGCCTGCTCCGGCCACTCTCTCTGCCACCCTGACTGTATTCTTGTGAGGTGGGAACTATGAGCTCTGCCTTATTAGATGAGGAAACTGAGACTTAGAGAAGAAACTTGCCTAAGATCACACGACAGGTAGGTGGTGGGGGGGGGGATTGGCCCCCAGCTCTGTTTGACAGCAAAGCCAGTTCTCAAGCTACCACAGCCCCTCAGCGTTAGCCGTGTGAGAGGCCAGTAAAAACGCGGTGAATAAATGGACCTGGTTCCTTTTGAAAATTCCAAAGGGCCCAGCTTCTTGTCAACAAGCTCCACTGCTGTTCCTGTAGGGACTGTTTTTTGTCTGTCTGAAGGCCTCTTCGTCCTAGCCGGTCTTCCTGCTGCCCTGCAGTCTCTTGATTAAATTTGCCCAGGAAACACCCTCCTGCTTTGTTTTAATGTGTATCCCCCAGTTCACCCACTGCAGTGCCAAGCCCCAGAAATGGAGAACACTCTGAGTTTAAGCAGTGGTCCCTGGAGTCCATTGTCCTGTAGCTGTAAGTAAATGCACTTGTGATGAGAGAATGGTGCTGGATAATCTTGAGCCAAACTGTTTGATACAGCTCAAGGTTGTGGAATTTTCTAAGTTTAATCCAAATATCCTCAGGTCTCACTGGTCTCTGGGTACAAATGGGCTCACATGAGAAGCAATGAGCTATATTTCCCTGTTTCTTGCTGCCACTTGCTCTCTCAGGACCTTAGACCTTTTGCAAAATCTCCCAAAGTATTTTAGGGGATCCTTGGACTGTCTGTGACAAATAATTCTGGCGGGTGCTGTTCTGCTACCATGGGGTCCTATTTTTGCTCTTTATTTTTTGACTTTCTGCTTTAGAAACTCCTCCCACACTCATTGTTCTCCCTCCCACCTCATGCACACATCCTAGGCACTGCCATATCTTCCAGGCACGTTTATTGTTATGGCTGGGCATGACTGCCACGTCCAGTGGCCACTGAAGTGCCCTCTTAGGTATTGTCACAGCCACCAATGCCCTACAGCACTCACCTGGGTGGCTTTGCCCCTCGGAGGAAATTTGGCAATGTCTGGGGACAATTTTGGTTGTCACAAGTGTGGGGGAATGCTATTGGCATCTAGTGAGTAGAGGCCAGGGGTGCTGCTAAACATCCTGTAATGCTCAGGACAGCCCCCTGCAATAAAGAATTATCTGTCACCAAATGTCAATATTGCCGATATTGAGAAACTGTGCTCTAGATCCAGTTTTATTTTGTGTTTTGGGTGTTGGTTTGTTTGTTTATTTATTTCTTGCCACCAAGAGTCCCAGCTGACACACAATCTAAACCACAAGCCTGATCTTCAATAGCACCCATGCAAGTTCTGCACTCCTTGGACACCAATTCACAAAAGATTCTCTACCTTGTTTGCGTGTAAGCTGGGAGCTACACTGGAGTTCGGACGTGTCAGGACAAACTGGTGGGTGCCGGCAGCATATGTGTGCTTACCTAGCACAAGCAGAGTTGCACTGTAAGGTAGGAGAGAAGGCCTCTGTCCTCGTTTTGTGTTAGGCTATAACTTAGAGGAGCACCCAACTAGTGTTGTTTGTACCCTATGTCTCAGATAATTTTTTGGCAAACAGCTTTCTCATCTTTTCTTGTGGCCCCTTCATCTCTATGGGGTCAGGCTGTGAACAGAGACAGATTTGAGGGACAAATGCTGATTCTCTTTAAAATTGCTCCTCCCCTCTAGAGTCTTCTTCCCTCAGAATGAATTATTTTCCAAGGGTCCCTTAGTCCCTAATGCAAATATGCTGCCCCCTTGAGATCTTTGTTTTCCCCAGGTTAGCAGAGGTGGCTGGGCAAAGTTAAAGACTTTTCTCCCGAAGGAATGGACAGCCTAGCAGGGGAGAGAAAACTCAGGTACTTGGAATAAGCAAGGAATGATTTAGAGCTGGATCATGCGATACTGACTGCAGATGGCAGACGCCGGTGAGCAGGGTGCTGGTTGGTGGCACCTCACCAGATTGGAAGGTGGAGGAGGGCGGATGAACACTGCAGGTGGGGGATCGTCCTGAGCATGGCCCTCATGGGGAACATAAGGACACCAGCCTGACTGGAGGGTAAGGCCTGACATTAGACCCGCGAGCCCACAGGAGGGAGCGCTTGCAAGCCAGGCAGAGGTGTTTGATCTGATGCCATGGGGCAATATGGCGTGAGGAAGAGTCCTGCTTTGGGGAGATCTATCTTCCTGTCATGGTTAGGACGCGCTGGACCGTGGGGGGCATGAGGGAGGCCAGCTGGAGGTTATCACTATAATCTAGAGGTGAGGTGAGGTGAATGGGGCCTTTCCAATCGGAGAGCAAAGAGCTATTTGAGGAGATACACAGGGATTAGTGTCAGACTTGATTATAGGGAACGAAGAGAAGGGAAGGGAAATGATAGCTCACAAGTTTTTAAGGCCAGAGGCTAGAAAATTGGTGGCATGTGTGACAAAAATAGCAGCATCAGGAATGGGAACTGGCTTGAAGGTAACCTGGAAAGGTCAGTTTGGACATATTGTGTCTAAAGTTACTTGAGAGACCTCCATGTGGAAAAGTTATGTTGTAGCTGGTCCTGCAGGGCTGTCAATGTCACTTCCTGAACCTTTCCCTCTCTTGTCCCCTAACTGTCTCTTGAATCCACCCTGTTCAACTCTGCCCCATCCCACTGTGTGAGCCGAGGCCCTCATCACCTCCTGCCTCTGTGTTGTAACAGATCTGGCCGACCTTCCTTCCTCTGGGCTCACCCCCTTCAATCCATCCTCCTCCGTGTCTTTGGACTCTTCTCTCATGTTTTCATTAAGCCTATAATTTTGTTTTCGTGATTACTAATTCACTATTTGTCTAGGGATATTATAAAGTGTTGCAATGGATTATGAATGGAACTTCCTTTGCTTTTCTTCCAAAAAAAAAAGCAGGTAAAGGATTTAGACTACTTTCTAATAACTTAAGAGTGTTGAACATTGTTTCCTTTAATCTAATGGCACTCTGAGATTGGACCACAAGGATGACTTGATTTATGAGGACTGCATTGAATTATAGTTTCAACTCTCTCCCTAGATGTGAGTGCCCTGAGGGAGAAGACAGTAACTAACTTATGCCTCTGGGCATCACCAGAGCCTGGCGACATGTCTGGTGTGGGGGAGGGGTTCAGCAATACGATCGAGATGAACTGATAGGAAGAGGAACAGATGGGTGTCAGATGTGAGTTAAAACAGTGTGGTTTCTGAGAGAGGACTAGATCAGAACAGAGGAGCGGGGAACGAGATTCTTAGGGTGCCTGTGTTCTCAGAGAGGAAGGAGCCACATGTGCTGATTTTCCCGGACAGAGACCTCAAAGCCATGGGTCAGTGGTGTGGGGCCTGGATCAACGAGCCCTAGTACTGCATCTAAGTCTCTGCATGACGTTGGGCTCATGAGGTTTTCCACAGGGCTCCCGGCCTTCTTGTATATCCCTGAGGTCTGATCCAGATATTTTGAAGGGGAAACTTGAAGAAAGATTATTTTATATTGAAGAAAAACTGCTTGTAGGAAAATCCCTACAAAGGATTTTGATTTTTCTCAGTCCCATATCCTTGGTTGTATTATGCTGAACCAAGCAGAACTTCTTTTTCAAAGTGGAATCTGCATTTAAGTTGGGATCACATCACACAAGCAGGTTACCAGCTATGCAGATAATGATGGGCAAACCTTTCCATTGGAAAAGCCAACTCCTTCCATAAATATCAAGAACGGTAATACAATTCAAAGCAAAGCCAACTGCACCTACTCTCAGACCCTTTTAGGAACTTGTCAAGAGTGGGATGGGCCTTGAACTTGATTTCTCAGAATAAAAAAATAAGCTTGCACCTGTTGATTCTGACCATGTCCTTTGAAATTCTTACTGAAATCCTTTTTATCTGGATTGTGCTTATAGCTAAATGATTATACTAAGTAATTTACTATCATTTTGCTTTTTTCTCCTCCTCTGTCTAAATATTCATTTGCACTTATCAGGTGAGTTTTTTTGGCCCAAAACCATTTTTCTGAAGTGGGGTGATTTCCGGTCACGGCCTTCTGAGAGTGGTTTCTAATTTGGTGAGCCCAGCTGGCAAAACTATGGGAGGAGCGAGAGCCCCACAGGCAAGGCTCCCTAGCTGGTCTCCCTGCCTCCAGGCTTGAGCCCTTCATGGATCCTCCACACGTTCTAGGGCTGCCATGGCCATAGTACACATCCAAACTCCCAACAAGGTACGCATGGCCACTCGTGATTTGGCCTCTGCTACTCTTTGGCCTGCCTGTGCTTTGCCACCAGCAATACCTCTTAGACTTCTCTCTTCCCGGCATCCCAAATATCACACCCAGAGGGCAAGGCTGAGCCTCTCTCCCTCCCTCTGCACCCCCGGCCTGGATCAGAGCCTGCCTGTCAGAGAGGCGCAGTAAATATTTGGTGCAGAACTCCATGAGCCGCCCCGCTCCATGGTCTGTCTTTCTCTGGCTTTGTCCATTTCTGTTCAGCGACCACATCTCAGTAGCTAGCCAAGCCCCAAATTATCTGTCCCTCTAAGAAGGTGAGGCACAGAAACAGCCTGTGACCATTACGCTTCATCTCTGTCACAGGTGTCACTTTTCAGCCCTCTGATAACGTGCAGTAAACAGCATCTGCTCTGTAGATCCAGATCTCTCACTTTAGCCCAACCTCTGACCTCCTGTTTGGCCTCCTGGGGCCTCTTAATCTCAGGGTCTTAGTCCCTTTAGAGGCTGCTACACCCTGACCAGATCAGGGACAAAGTTGTGGACGTGGTAAAGTTGATGTTTGGTGATATTCTTTCGTTTCTTTCACCCGCTCAGCACCCTCCCTTGCTCTCAGGAAAGGACGTGAAATCAGCCGTTTGCATGTTGCTGTGCCTGGGTGTGGGCAGCTGTGAAATTAACCCTGACTGTGTGCCAGCTCCCTTACTCTTTTTTTTTTTTTTTTTTTTTTTGAGACAGAGT
>NW_012144966.1:941958-969535 GCF_000956105.1 Propithecus coquereli | reverse complement strand
GTTATCTGTTTGTTAGACATCCCAACAGACCCTTTTCTGTGTTCACACACACACGAATATGTGTGTGTACGTATTCCTGTACAAAAACATCATAATAACATAGTATGTAACATAGTTTTTTCAACATCAAAGCTGCCATTTGTGCACATTTATGCTCTACTTGCTTTTCCATTCATTATTATATTATATATTAAGCTTCTATTTATGTAAATCTACTTCATACTTTTAATTGTATAGAATTCCATAGTATAGGTATATAATTTATTTTAGTAATTATACAGCCAATGAATGACTGTGGATTACATTTTTCACTATTACAGGGGAAGAAGGAACATCCTCAACAAGGCTCTTTGTGCAGTGGTCAGGGGTTTTCTAAAGTAGATACTGAGGACAGAAGTCGCTGAGTCATAATGGCGCACAGTTTAAACTTGAATAGATTCTGCCAAATGCCCTTCAGGATAGTTCTGTTTGCACTCCCACCAACAGTGTACGAGAGAACCCATTATCCCATACCCTTTCAACATTTAATATTATCACTTTTTAACTTTTGTTACTCCGATGGGTAAGAAACGATATATATTTAAATTTTGCATGGCTCTACTTTTCAGTAATTCTTACGTAATCCATAAGTTCCCAGTTAAATTACAGGAGCATAAAGGATTCAGGTAAGTAAATGTTTTATTATCATAACAGCACAGTGCTACGCACAAAGTGAGCACCCAAGAGATGCCAGAGAATTGATTGATTGCTTTGGGTGGTTTAAAAATTACAAGAATTAAAACAATTCAATTGATCAAATTCTCCTAATTTTGATTGACTCAAATATATTGCTTAGCTCTAATAAAGATATGTCATCTGATTTCTAATGTCCACCTCAGAGAATAATTTAGTGCCAGCTGCAGCTGGTGTGGAAAGAGCCTAATGAAGAAGCTGTTTGTAGTAAGCTCAGAAAACGTCAAGGAGTTAAAAAAACAAAACAAAACAACAGCGAGAAACTAACTGCCACTTCCCTAAAGGGCTAACAACCCCAAAAGTGATTGAACAAGGAAAACAAGGAGTGTCTTAGTCTGTTTGGCCTGCTATAACAAGTACCTTAGACTGGGTAATTTATAAGCAATGGAAGTTTATTGCTTACAATTATGAAGGCTGGAAGTCCAAGATCAAGGCACCAGGAGATTCAGCATCTGACGAGGGCTAGGTCTCTGCTCCAAAGATGGTAGCTCTTGCTGTATCTTCACATGGCGGGAGAGTCAAGAAGCTCCATTCAACCTCTTTCATAAGGACATTAATCCTGTTCATAAGGGAGAAATCCTCATGACTTAATCACCTTCCAGAGGCCTCACCTCTTAATACTATTGCATTGGGGGTTAAATTTATACATACGAATTTTGGGGGGACCCCAACATTCAGATTATAGTAGGGAGGAAAATTGCTTTAGAAGAATCTTTTCCTAAAGAAAAATTTAAGTGACTAAGAAAAAGAGTCTAAATTGCAGGCCATCAAGTCTAGTATGGTGCCAGGCACCTTTGGAGCAGTTTAGGGGTGTCACCTTAAACTGTCCTGACCAATCTGCTCTGTGGTGCTCTTGGAGCATGGATGAAGCTTCAGGGAAGGAAGGTATCACTGAGAGGATCAAAGGGAGAGAGAGAAGTAAGTAAGCCCTGGAGAACACTGACAGATCCCAAGGGTAGCAGTAGGGAGAAGAAAAGTAAGATTGTGACTTTTCCTTTTGGCTGTTCCCCAGTTTATTAGCTTGTTTGTTGTCTCCTGGGAGTCTCTCTGGAGAGAGAAGAATCCAGGTCTATTTCACCAAAGACAAACAGGACTCTCCTTGCCTCTGTGTGCTGTCCTCTCAGTTCCAGCTGTAGTTCTCAGCAGGTGTCTTTCTTGCATGCTGCTGGGTACCACGGAGGAGCCGTCTCCACCTCCAAACCCCATGGCCAAGGACAGATGTGACAGGCTGGTGGTTCATCTCAGGGAACAGTGGTGTTCCAGGGCCCTCTCGGTCGGGACCCATGTCCTTTGGGGACTGTCGCTCGTGCTACCGTTGTCCTTAAGGACTGTGGAAATCCACCAGTCAATCTCTCTCCCCACCCGTTGCTGTTCAAGTCCAAACGTGCTGCTTTATTTTCTTTGGTCAATACAACATTCTGAAATGTGTTGCTCGCCACTTTAAAAATAACAGCTTTGTTGAGCTATAATTCACATACCATACAATTGATGCATGTTAAGCATACAATTCATGATTTTTTTTCATCTCAGAGTTGTACGGCCATCCCTGCAGTCAATTTTAGAACATTTTCATCGCATCAAAAAGAAACTTCATATCTATGAATAGTCACCCTCATTTTCCTCCATACCCTCAGCCCTAGACAACCACTGATCTGCTTTTCTACCTGTAGAATTGCCTATTTTGAATATTTCATATAAGTGGAATCATACAGTATGTGTATGATTCCATCTGTAACTGGTTTCTGTCACTTAGCATAGTATTTTCAAGGTTCATCACTGTTGTAGCATGTATCAGTACTTCATTTTTTTGTATTGCCCAATAATATTCTATTGTTTATATATACCATATTTTATTTATCCATTCATCAACTGATGGATATTTGGGTTTCTTTTACTTTTTGGCTATTATAAGTAATGCTTCTATGACCATTCGTGTTGAAGTTTTTGTGTGGATATAGGTTTTCATTTCCCTTGGCTGTATACCCACAAGTGGAATTTCTGGATCATGGTAACTCTATGTCTAACCTTTTGAGGAATTGTCAGGCTGAAAGCACCTGCACCATCTCATTCCCACCAGCAGTGAATGAGGGTTCCAAATTCTCCACATGTTCCCCAGCACTCACTAGCCATCCTCCTTAGTGTGAAGTAGTACCTCCTTGTGAGTTTTGATATACATGTACCTTATAGCTAATTATGCTGAGTGTCTTTCCTGTGTTTGTGGCCATTTACATATCTTCTATGGATAAATGTCTATTCAGATCCTTTGCCCATATTTTAATTGGGTTATTTGACTCTTTTATGATTGAGTGGTAAGAGCTCTTTGAGAGTAAGCGTTCTTATCAGATATATAATTTGCAAAAATTTCTCCCATTCTGTGGATTGTCATTTCACTTTCTTCATGGCATTCTTCGAAGCACAAAAGTTTTAGTTTTGAAGATGACCATTTTATTTACTTGTTGTTGTTGTTGTTGCTTATGTTTTTGGGATCATTTCTAAGAAACCATTACCTAATCCAAGGTCATGAAGATTTACACCTATGTTTTCTTTTCAGTGTTTTATAGTTTCAGATCTTACATTTAGATCTTTGATCCTTTTGACTTTATTTTTGTAGATGGTGTATATGTACTCCTTCACGTAGATATTCAGTTGTCCCAGCACATTTGTTGAAAAACTATTCTTTCTCCATTGAATTGTCTTGGCACCCTTGTCCAAAATCAACTGACCATAAATGTAAGGGTTGCTCAGTATTTTCTAAGAATGATTTTATATTAGCCACGCAAAAGATCATATATCATATTATACATGGTATGTGGTCAATGGTTACTCATCAGACTGAAGAAATGACAGACACCCTCCCATTTTGAAAGATAAGACAAATTCTCAGTAAGTGGCTCGTTAATCACAATTTATTTAATTTATACCTCAGTTCAGACAAAATTATCATCAGCCATATGTTCAGGACCTGAGCCCAGAGAGTGTTTGATGAACCAGTTTCATCTGATGTGACTTTAGGAGATTCTTCCCAGATAGATTGCTAATGTCTTATACTTTGGTTTTCTGCCATTGAGGGAATGACTTGCAGGTTGTTTCTGATGATTTTGGACAGACTCTTGGTGATCACCTTCACCAAGGAAAGCCAGGTGCTCAAGCTAAGGAGAAACTGCCCCTTGGCCTGCTCTCCCCATGGCATCCAGCTACAGTTTTACATTTCCATACTCTGCCCTCCTGCCCGGCTCCATTTCCAAAATAGCAAGGAGCTTTAGCAAGAAGTCATTGGTTGCAATTCATCAGCAAGCTTTGGACACAGCTGTTTCCCATCTTTTGACAAAGTCAGCAGTTTGGCTTGTCTCCTGGGTGGAATGAAAATTTTGTGAAGGGTGTCAAAAAGACATACTCGAGGGGCACTCAAATTGTCTCTTAATTTACTGCTACAGAATTCACTGTGGAAAAAATATAGATGAGCATTTTGTATGCAACCCTCAAAACTAGCACCTGTGTTGATTTCTATATCAGATATACATATGTATAGATAGATAGATCTGTATGTATTTGTGTGTACATGAAGTACTGATACATGTTACAACAGTGATGAACCTTGAAAATACTATGAGCCTCCACGGTCTTAAGAATCCCCTGTCTCAAGTCCCTGGGGTGGAGTGGGGTGGAGGGAACTTGTTAAAATGAATATTCCTGGGCCTCTTGTGAATCAGAAGTTCTGGGGGAATGAATGTAGGATCCACATTTTAACAGACACCCCAGGTGGGTCACACTAAAATTTGAGAACTGTTTACTTGGAAGTTTTTCCTCAATGGAAATACTTGCCAATACCATAAGGTTTGAAACATATAGAACCTGCGTTAAACTTCAGTTTCTTCTCCTGCAAAATAAGGGTAATTCTGCCATCTCCCAGGCTTGAGAGGAATGGTGTGGAGTAGACATGCAGATGGAGCCCCTGGTCTAGGAAAATGCAGCCTTCACAACACTGTCCCCCCAGTCTGGGGCACTTGATGCCCAGTAGGGCTGCCAGATAAAATTCAGAATGCCCAATTAAACCTGAATCTCAGAAAAACAACAATAATTCTTTATTATAAGTGTGGCAGCAGTGCCCAGGGCAGTTTCTGGGGTCTCGGGGTTGGTGGGACAAGCTCTATGGGGGGATTTGGAAAGTTATCCCTCAGTGGCCTCCATGCCCAAGCTCCAGCCTTCCCAGAAATTCTGTGAGCTTCCTAGATCTCTTAATAAATCCCTTTGTAACTTGAATTCTCCAGTCCGTGTCTGTTGCTTACAGCTAAGAACCCTGACTGATACAGCACCTCTCTACTCAACAACCTGCCATCTGTCTTCTGTTTCCACCACTTCCCTGAGCTCTCCCTGAAGTGATCAGGCGACTTAACTGTACAACCTCTTGGGTTTTCTTGCTTCTGTATCCTCTTCTTGGGGAGGAGCGTGTAGAGGACACAGTCTACCCATGACTGCCTGCCTGGAGGGAGCACGGGGAATTAAGACCTGGCTCAGTGTGCCACTGCAGATCCTCCCCTCCACCGCTAGTGCCTCCCACTGGCCAAACCCAACCAGAAGCCGGGGGGCAAGGGAGCCTGTTGACAGGTGCATTCGGGTCAGTCTCCCGGGACACAGAGCAGGGTGGAGAGAAGGAAAGTGTGAATCTGGAGGGGCGGAGGAAGTGTATCCAGCAAGCAGGGTATATATGCTGTCTTAGGTTTGGTTCCTTAGAAACAGAGCCTGAGATGGGGATTTTGCACAAGTGACTCCTGGGGACACTTCTGGGAGGAACCACATGTGAGGGAAGGAGGGAGAGAAGCAGGAGGGGGCAGCAGAAAGAGCTGGGCAAAGATGTAGTTTCGGGATTTGTCTAGCCTCAGTGGGGTCTCTGCCTCAGTCTTGTGCTTTAAAGGCCTCTGCCCCTCCTACCTTGTCAGCCCCACCCTTTCCCACAGGGCCTGAGTTATCCAGGGGCCAAAGGGACATACCTACCAAAGCCTTAGCCCTCCCTCAGGACTAGTGGCTTTTCCACCCCCCAATACATCACAGACAAATACATGGTCCTGCTGTGTGTGACTAATACCCAGCTCACACCCCCTGTGACTCACCACATGAGCTTGACAGCACCCAAAGTAGTCTATACCCTGTTTAATCAGAGAAGGTCAACCAGACAAGTTTGCTCTTGGGTGTTCTGGCAATGTCAAGTTGCTATAGAAATTTCTAAATGCTTGCACTCAGTTTTTTTTACTTATCCCACAGCAGACCAGTGACAACAGTTTGGTCCCTGGGCCACATTGAGTAGCTGTGTTCTAGACTTTTCTGTAGGTGCCGGGACTCTAGAATGTAATCTAAATCCCACCAAGTCCAAATCACACTAATCCTGCTTCCAGGGTCTTCATGGGTCTCTTCTCCTGACCCATTCTCCAGGTGCTCACTGCCCTGGGCCCACGCTGTTTGCAGGGAGGACAGCGGCAGAGATGAGATGTGTGTGCTGGGGTGCCCATACACATGCGTTTCAGGCCCCTTTTGAGGCAGGATGAAGGGTAAGGGAATGAGAAGAGAAAGAAACAGGCTGTGGCTGGCAGAGGAAGGGGGCCACAGAGATTTGGGGCAAGCCCTGCAAAGGAATTTCACCTAGAATCCACCCAGAGCACCCCAATATGCTGAAGCCTGCCAGTCAGGAAGCTCTGGACCATGCATTTTCTGCTGTGACTTCCAGTGTTTCTAATTTTGATTTCTATCCCACGGTCACAGTGAGAGCATTTGGCAGAGCAGATGGGCGACGTGTGGCTAGGTGTCCTGTGGACCACTGTCTCCTCAGCTGGGAGCTGCGGCGTCATCAGCCCTGCTCGGCCAACCACTCTGCCAGCCCCCAATACGTCAAGCACACTGTGCTTCCGGTGCCTGCCTCATGGCAAGTCATTTCTCAACACCCAGGGGAAGGATTTTGTTTATTTTCCTTAAGTTTGATTAAAAGCAAGCCCAGGCGAACACCCCCAAAAAGCAGAAACAAATGACAATTTTTTTAAAAACCTACGCAATTAGCCAATAGGCATATAAATAATATAATATTTCTAGTAAATCAAAAAGCATAAATCCAAGCAATGAGATACTTTATTTTGCATGCTAAATTGGCAGAGATGAGCAACAAGAATATTCAGTATTTGTGAGGTTTAGGGAATACTGCTGTTTTGCCTACTGGTGGCAGAAAGGCAATAAGGAGAAAGATTTATAGAGCTACATTTGGGAATATCTTGCAAAAGACTGGAAAATATGATATCCTTTGAAATCTAGAAGACATTGTTCCATAGTCTTCTTTCATTGGTTGCTGATGAAAAGTTGTCAGTCTCAGTCTTGGATTTTTTTCTCTTCTGGGGCTGTTCTTGTTGTCATTGATGTTCTGAAATTTCACTAGGATAATTATCCTGCGAAGTATTTGGTAGGCTATGTCAAGTTAGGGTTTCACCTGTTTCTTCAGTTCTGAGAAATCCTTTTGTATTATTTCTGTGAATATTGCTTCCCCTCAATCTTCTCTAGCCTCTCCTTCTAAAACTCTTGTCAGATCAAGGTTTAATTTCTAGATTTCTATTCTATGTTTCCTAATATGTTTTCTATACACTCACTCACTATCTCGTGCTACTTTCCAGGAGAATTCCTTAGCTTGCCCTTTCAGCTCAGTAAATTGCTCTTCAACGATGTCTATCCTGCTATTCAGCTTCTCTATTGAGGTTTTTTTTTTCTCTCTCACCTCAACAGTTAAGATTATTATTTTGAATATCTCTGAAACTTTTTGAGTCACTCTTGTCCTCAGTTTGTGGTTATATTATCTTCCTTCATTTTTCTGAGCAGACTGGTTGCACTTATCTAAAATTCTCTTCTGTATACCATACTAATTCCATTTCCTTTGGGGTCTCTAACAGAAAGTTAGTTGTTTCTCTTTAATGGTGTTGGCCTTCCCCAAATGTTTGCTTGTTCTTGGTTTTGTACTGATTTTCGTAACTGAAATTTCCTCCTTGAATGTCACCTGCACCTAGCTGAGAAGGCCTAGAGGGAGTGACTACTATTGGCCTGACTCTTGGCACTATTTTCAGAAAGCCAGTCTTCTGGGCCTGGGTTTCCTCTTTCTCTCAGGCGTCCCCAGCCTCTGAGACACACCCCTCACAGACTTCCCCATCATTGCCGTGTGGCCCCATCTGGTTGGGCAGCTCCTGGCCTGCCTGTGGCTATAGCAGAGGCTCTGCCTGCTTCTTGCATCCCACTTGGCACTCCCCTTCCTGCTTCCTGGGCCACCTTTCCTCCTTCCAGTGAGATACTTTCATCCTTCATTAATTCCTCAGTGTAGTCCTGCCCTTCCGTTTAAGTGAGGCTATTTAAACCTCTTTCTGTCATTTCTTGGCACTTGCTCTGTGAGGCACACATGTTCAGCCCTACACTTTGAGGTGGAATGATGCAAAACTCTCTGTGTAACCTTCAAGCTAGTAATCCCACTTCTAGGTACTTATCCCCAGGAAGTAACTAAAAATAAAACTTTAACTACAAGGAGTTTCATCACAGTAACATTTATTATGGAAAGGTGGAAACAAGTATCCGATCAGATGGGATTAGTTAAATAAATGGTGACATATCCATACGCAGCAGACGTGTGTGAAAAACAATATGGCAGAATATTTAATGGCATGGAAACATGTCATCAAGGTATCATTAAGTGAAAATTTGAGGTTACAAAATTATTTTAAAATCTAACTTTTGGAAAAAGCACACATGTTCTCATAGAAAAGGGTAGCTATGCATGTTGGGATTTCTGATAACATTCGTTCTTTCTTTTTGACTATCTTTTTCTCTACAATCTTGAGATTGTTTGCAGCAACTGCCATGTGCCAGCCTCTGGAGCAGAGGTAACCTCCCCGTTTACCTTCCCCAGGTGTGCTGGAAGATGGACTGTCCTCCAATGGTGTGCCCCCATCTACAGCCCCAGGTGGAATATCCAACCCAGAGAAGAAGACGAACTGTGGGACCCAGTGCCAAAATCCCCAGAATCTCAGCTCAGGCCCTCTGACCCAGAAACAGAATGGCCTTCAGACCACAGAGGTAAGGTCCCAGCCACAGAATAGGCTGAGGACTAGAGAATGGGGGGCGCGAAGGGGGTTGCTTCAGGGCAGAGCCACCCAGAGGCTGTGTTCCGAACAGGATGGCCCACCTTGGCAATGGAAATTCTCCACCCTGCTATATAAAAATTGCTGCAAACCCTACCCCAACTCCAGCCTTTCCCCTGCCTGAGGGTTGCCGTATTTTGTTGAAGCAGGGGAAATAGGTCCTTGATATTTGTACTCTAAAAGAAATGTGTGTTTGCTTAAGTACAGCTTTGTTGAAGGATCTCCTTTTCTGTGGCAGCACCTACTGTCTTGGTGTGAGGACTGTGCTGTTTAGAGGAAGCAGTCTTAAGCCAGGCAGCCGGCCACTCGCAGGGCTTGGCCGAGTAGGGAGTAGGCAGAAGAAGGAGAGAGACCAGCGTGGTAGGAGACAAGCCTGGCATTTTGTCTCAGACCCTCCAACCAGGTGGGCACTGGAAGGGTCCCCAAGGGTGGCTTTCATAGCAGAATATGGTGACAGCATCATCCTAGACCATTGCTGTTGGAAAGGGGGCAGGGCGGTGGTGTTCCCACACCTGGCTGTGATCCTTTCTTTTCTCCTAGAACTATTGTTAGGAAGTGTTCATCCTGCTGCCCTTAGCTTCTCCCATGGTGCAGGAGGGCAAAGCCCTGAACGAATGCTCTCAGAAAGCCGGGCTCAGGAGTCTGTAGTCGCTTTCTCTTGCTCAGATCTTCCCTTCAACTTCCTCACCTGCCCTGTGCCCCAGCCCCTTCAAAGTCTACCACTTACCCTGCCCTCCAAACCCTTTTTCTCCAGTCTCCTCCGTCAAAACTTACTGGTCCCGTCTGTCTCTTTGGGCCAATGCCATGTGTTTTCTGAGGATATAACTCATTATCTAATGATGGAATTCTTGCTCACATCAATAAGTTGCCTTTCTAAGCTATGGCCAGAAAACCTGTTGCAAATTCAGCTCTAAAGCTCATAACTAAGGACCTTACAGAAATCACTTAATCTCTCAGAATCCCAGGTTCCTTATCCACACAATGGCCATAATACCGACATGAGTGAACAGGTGGGCCTGCTCCCTGTGGCATACTTAAGAATGGCAGGAAGGATTAAGAGGGGAAAGTTAGGCACACGGCACCATAACCACTTAAATGAGACACTAGCAGTGGCCCTGCAGACACAAAGGTAAGAGGTGGGTAGATGGGAGGGTAGTGGTGACCTTCCTGCATTGTGGGTCCTGGTTGTCTACTCGTTGCTGTGTCCCAGGGCCATCTGGGCCTCACAGAACTGTGTGCAGAGCTTGGTGACTGCTTTAGTGCAGGCTCCAACATTTGTCCTCTAGTGTCCTCCCCACAGGTGTGCCCCACCCTTTGAACCAAGATGGGCCGCGGTAGGGAGGACGCAGCTCTCCTGGTGGATGGCGTGATGCACGCACTTGTTTCCCCACCTCATTTCCTGTCACCATTGTTCATCACTTTAAAATTGTGTTTTGCAGCTCAGAAAGTAATTTTAGGTTTACTGGCTCATTAAGTCCCTCTAAGAGCATTGTGAAGTAAGCATCACCCCCATTTTATACACAAGGAAACTGAGACTCATTTGGTTGTGTGACACGAGTAAGGCCACATAAGTGCTGGAGATAATTGTCAGTAACTTTAAATTGAAAAAGGTTGCCGTCAGAAAGGTGGAGCATGAGATCTTAAAGTACTTGTTTGAGAAGAATTATGTATTAATCAACTATCGCCTCAATCATGCTGCATAACAAAGCACATCAATGTTCAGTGGCTTAACCAACTGTTTTCCCCTCTCACGGTCAACTGCAGCTGAAATAGGCCAGGCCTGACTTTGGCTCTAGCTCGGTCTATTTCATGTGCATTATTCTGGGAATCAGGCCAAGAGAGCAGAGCTCTCATAGGTATATTCTTCTCACAACTATGGCAGAAACTACAGAGGGCAGAGCCAGACTGCTTGAACACAGGTCATGTCTCTGCTCACACCATACCTACTAATGTCCTATTGGTCAAAGCAAGTCAATGAACAAGCCCAACATGAAGCAGAGAGGCATACTCTGTCCAAAGTGGAGAGAGAGCAAAGAATGAGGAGCAATAGTGCAGTCTACCACAAATAACATGCATACAGAAAAATGCAAAAGTCATAAGTTCAATGAATTTTAATGAGCTGACACACCCATGGAACCATCGTGTAGGTAAAAGCGTAGAACATTATCACCCACCCATAAGTCCCCTGTGCACTCTTCCCAGCCACCATCCCTCCTCTACAATGCAACCACGCTTCTGACTGCTAATATTGTAGATCAATGTAGTTTATTTTTGAGACCTTTATAAATGGAATAATATAGTGTGTGCCTTTTTGTGTGTGGCTTCTTTTGCTCAGCATTATCCTTGTGAAAATCATCCACGTTGTTGTGAGTTGGGATAATGTTCTCATTTTCATTGTTACGTATATTTCATTATATGAATTCACCACAATTTAACCATTTTACTGGATGGATATTTGGGTTGTTTCCAGTTTGGGGCTATTGTGAACAATATAGCTGTTAACATTCTTGTGTGTGTCCCTTGGCAGACATTCATTCCCTTCTTTTGGTTATATATCTAGGAGTAGAGTTGCTGGGTCATAGGATAGTGATATATTTGACTTTAGATGTTGACAGATAGTTTTCCAAAGTGGTTATACCACTTTACATTCTCACCAGCAGTGGATGAGTTCCAGCTATGGGATACAAAAATCTAAAATCAGTAAGCTGTGCTTAGTCTGTCTTCCTGAGGCCTGTAATAGCAACAATTGTGTGTGTTCTAAGTACAACATAGCTCACTAAACACTTTTGTTATATTATCTCGCTTAATCCTCACAATAACTCTACAATGTTGATATTGTGGTCTCCAGGTTACAGACGAGAATTGAGACTCAGACAGAGCTAAAGAAAGCACACACCCACACTGCACACACAGTCTAGGAGCTCGTGGGACAGCTGAGATGGGACTGGGCACAGCCAGCCTCCACAGGGCTCCAGCAGTCGTAGAAACTGTGTCACAGGGGAGTGATGACCACACACACCTGACCAACACGACACCACTGAGCGGATGATCACATCCATAAGCAATCCCAGTAGCTTTTGTTTTTGCAGTTCAATAAACATGGCTGTGTTGTAACTATTTCCAAAATAAGACCAGGGAGCAGATAACTTCAGTTTTCAGTGTTCAGACAATTGCTGAAGTTTATCAGTGGTCTTCAAATCTTGAGTCCTCAACAGTCCCTCAAAGATTTTCCATCTATAGTGTCTAAGTGTAAGTTTACAAGGAAAGTTTGCCTCTGATTAAAGCTTCTGTCAGCAGAGCTATCTCATACCAACACTCAGGCAGCCTCTCAACTGCCTAGAATCTGCCCAAAGAAAATAGTTTTCTTCCTATCTCCTCCGGGGCCTTTGATATACTGTGTCTTCCCAGTTTGTCTCTTATACTCTGGGCCAAAACTCAGCATCCACTTGCTTTTTCTGGTCTTCCTTTGTACCCCCAAGATGACCTAGAAGCATTTCACAGCCTTCCCTTTGTGCATCGCTCTTTGGCATTTTTCTAAAGCTTTCCTTCTCCAGAAGACCCCATTTCGTGAAGCAGGCTCTGCCACATGCCTAACTGCCGTTTTCCGTTCAGATTTACAAAACAAATCTGTGTGTTTAAGGCAATCCTTAGGCCTGGAAAATTTCCTCATCAGTTCCTATAACTACTCTTAAGATTCATTTGTCAGGTGTTCACAGAGTGCTGTCGAGGTGCCAGGCGCCGTTCTAGTGCCAGGGATCCAGGAGTGGAAAAGGCGGACATGGCTTTTGCTCTGAGGCCGCTGCCAGTTGTAATGGGGGTGAGGGTGGGGAGTCAGATAATATAGAATAAATAAGCAAAGCATTTATAGTCCAGAAATGGTGCTAGGAAGGAACAAGAAAGTCACTAGGGGGTAGTAACTACTCCATCTAACACAGATGCCGCCCCACAGCTCAAAGCGCTTTCTGGAGGGTGGGTGGGGGGCACCTAATGTCACTAATGACTGTGAGCAGCAACAGCTCATGTTCTGGGCCTTTCTCCACTTCATAGCTTCATAAACAAACCATCTTCCTTTTTTTTTTCAATTCCCTCTGGCCCCTGCCTTATGCCTAGTGTTAATAGGTGCTAACTGGCAAAAACACTGTGGCAAAGATGATCTTTCACAAATTGGATCTGACTGTCTCTGTGGGGAGCTCTTGCTCTTTCTTTATTGCACCTTGATTTCCTTGGTCATTTGGGGCCTTATTGACTCTGCAGGGTCTGATAAATCACTGGCTCAGTCTCCTCCGCCCAGCTCCCGGCCTGAGCTCCACAAGCGGCACGAGAGGCAGGTCTCCTCCTGCCCATCTGTTGTTCAGGAACTCTGGGCTGCCTCCAAACATTCACTCTCGAACCGAATGTGCCATGTCCTTGGGGTTAGGTCTCTTGTTTTTTTCCCTTCTAAACTACTTCCTCAAGTATTCGGCTACAGTAGAAATGTATATGTGGATATAATTCTATGCAGACAAAAAGCTCCAAATATATGGCTGGCCTCCCAAGGGGCCTTCATGCCTTCAGCAGCTGCGTATTTTCAAGTTGCTTTATTATTCTTGGCAAAGTGACCAGACCGTGCTAAAGGAATTAGCCGATGGACTGATCTCAGCTAAGGAGCTTCTACCTTCTGCCCTCCCCCAACCCCAGTGTCTGGCCCAGTCTAGGAAAGACAGGGAAGCCCCACAGAGATGGGAGACCCAATCAAGAAAGCAGGATAGGACCAGCCCACAATTTCTCCTGGACAACAGTACCATGAGACATATCAGGGAAGCGTTTGGAAAGCAAATATGAATCGCTCCTAGAAAAACAAAAACAAGACATTAAATAGTGGCAGAGAACAAAAGAAACCACTGGACAAAACCAAAGAGAGGGAAAGCTGTTAGAAGGGTACTTTGTTTACCTATTGGGTACAGGGAACACACTTCTGGTGACGGGCACACTAAAAGCCCCTACTTAAACATTATACAAGGTATCCATGTAACAAAAAATTTGTACCCCCTTAATATTTTGAAATAAAAGAGAGAAGAAGCACTTTGGTGCACTCACTAGCTCAAGATTGGGAAAAAGGAAAGTATTTAGCAGTATAGGGATGTGCACCTATTTATGGGCTGCTGCCTGTTGTAGAGATTTGCAAAATTCACTATTTATTTAAAGGTCTGCCGGAAAACCAGTTTAGTTAAAAGACTCTCAGGGCAGAGCCCTCCTTCTTCTTTATATTCTTCCCTTGACCCCTGAGCCCACTTCAGGGCCATGCACCTGACAGGTGCTCAATAACTATGTGTTGATTGAATGAAATAGTCTCATAATTGGCTCAGCTTAGAAAAGGTTTCCCGTGGCTAGGACCCCACCCATCCTGGCTCTGCACCACTGTAATAGGGTGACTGTTTTCTCAACTGCTTTTCTAAAGCAGGTTCTGCTGCCTTCCTAATGTTTGATCTTCTATCTGAGATTCAAGTTGAAAAGCAACAACCCCTTTTGGCACTTGGTAGAACCCCTAGGCTGAGTGAGTCTAAGTGAGAATGGGGCATAGGACGGTGGTCTGCACAGGATTTGCTCCAGGCTTGGAGGATTCTTGAGAGTTTTGCCTGAAGCATGGTCCGGCATTGCCTTCCCAGGCTAGCAACTGGCCCTTGGTGGAGTTGCTAAGATAGAATGTTCCCTGACTGACCTTGCACTGATGCCATAAAAATTCACAAGGCCCCAGAAAATAAATTCATGAAATTTTGGAACTAGAGGTTTGTTATTGTCTTTCTCCCTTTAGTGGGACCTGACTGAAAAGAAGTCAAATGAGTTGAGTTGCAGCTGACAAAGCTCTGGTCTTTAATCTTCAGGGAAGGAGGAGAGGAGGAAACTAACATTTTTTGAGTCCCACTATGTGCCAGGCACACTATATATAACATCATCTTTAACTCTCACAACTCCAAAAGGTAAGAGGTATCATTCCCCACTTGGGAAAATAGAGGCTCAGAAACCAGGTATTCAGCCAACATGGCCCAGGGAGTAGTGATTTGGCTGTGTTAGAATTCAAACCCAGGTCTGTCCATCTCCAAACCCCATGTTCTTCCTTGCCATTACTTGAAACACAGTGGAGACTTTAGAGTGAGCTTCGGTAGAGTTGTGGGAGGCTGGATGCAGGACCTGGGGCCACCATCTTTCATTTGACTCACCACCTGTATTGGCATTGGCCTTGGGCAAATTGCATTAGCCTGAGTGATTTCAGCTGCCTCATTGGGAAAGTGACCACAGTAACCTTCCCACCTGTCTCTCAGGGATGGTGCAAGGAACAATCAATCATGAACATGATTGACATCCTGCAGGGAAATTCTAGAACATTTAGGCAGGACAATGCAAACAATTTCTGTTCCCAGGGATTTTTCTCTCTCTTTCTTTCTGTCTTTAGACTTATCTTCACACATGTATTCATCATCAAATTATTTACTGAGTGTCTGTTATGCGATAGGCACTAAGTTAGATTCTGGGGATACTGCAGTGAACAAAATAGACTAGGTCCCTATCTTCTTGAAGTTTGTAATCTAAGGAGAAAGTAGAAAATAAGTAAACAAACAGATAAATGTACAGTTGAAACTGTAGTTAAAGGCCAGGAAGTAAAGAGTATAGGGAGAGAGACTAACAGGACCCCATGCTTATACAGGATCAGAAAACCCCTGCAAAGCTCCCTAAGAAATTATTAGCTGTGATTGCCTGTGGGGAAGGCATCAAAAGCCAGGAGCCAGGAAGAAAGTGTTACTTTTCAGTGTGGCCTTCTCTACTCCGTGAATTTCTTTTTATCATAATTATGTATTGCTTTTATAATGAAAAAATACTAATTATACAGAAAACTTGGTGTCTCATAAATCATGATCTCAGTAAGCTTTGCTTTTCTTTGTTGTCTGCAAAGAACTGTGAAAAGGTTTATACAATCCCATGTCAGGTACAGATATATTTGTACCAAGCAAAGCCAAGCACATCTCTCTGTTTCCATGTTGGGGGAAAGTGAGAAAAGGCTAAGCAAAATGTAGCTGCAGTCTTGAATACAGATCTCTGTGGAGCAGCCAGGCTGTCCCCACCTCCATGGGGAACAGGCTGGATCATTGACTTCTGAACCCCAAGAGAAACAAGTCCATCTGGGTTGGAGACTGCCAAGAAGTTATCACAGACAATCTGGTTACCCTTGAGAAATGGCAGCCAATGCATTATTTTTAATTAAGAGGCAGTACCAAAAGGACTAAAATCTATGATTCACAGGGTAATAAAACTGCAGAAATCAAAATGAGGCAAGGAAAGAATAGAAAAGCTGTGAAACTAGGTGAGAAACAAGAGGTGGCCCATTAACAAGAGTTGATGGTGATAAAACTCACAAAACAAGAATATTAGAAGTAGAGGAAGGATTGAATTCACAGACAGCTGCATAAGAAAAAAGTGCCAAATAGGCTTCTCTCATCATCGGATTGGGAACCATTAAGATTTTTTTAAAGCTAGTAATTGCAATAGGGACACATTTTCTTTTCCTGTCATTAAAAAAAGGGAGTGGGGTGTTAAAAGGTCTCGCTAGATGAAAATCACATCAGAGGGGAAAATATCTATGTTGTATAAAGTGTCACAGCCCCTGAGGGACAAAATGGTGTAATTGTTCTTTGTATTCACATAGCTCTTTCCTCACAGGAGGGCAAAGAAACTCACTTCTCGGAACTTCTAGAGAAAATATCTGACACTTTAGTTTTCTTTCTCATCTTCTTTTTCTCTTTCTCATTTGGGCTTGGAATCTAAGGTTTCCAAGTTGTAACTGAATTGCAGCAACTTCCAAACCTCCTGAATATTCTCACAGCTGTCAAAGGGGTGGGGTGCCTTTTGGTTAATGTGTTAGATTCAAAAGCTTCTCTTTTATAAAATGTTTCCAAGATAATGCACTGTTGTTCTAATTGTTTAATTTACACTGTCATTCTATTAATAAATTGTTTAATTTGATAAATTTAATGCAATGTAATTATTTGAAAGTGGATTTGTTTATGGTTTGGAATCTTCTGCACCCATAACTGGAGTATAAAACTCTGGTTTGTGCTGTATCCATAATCATACCTTTTAGAGTTATTGTTTTTGTTGCTATTTAGAAGTAGCAGTAGTCACAGTTTCACTAGAATGAGGTTTTAGATTTCAGTTTTCTGTGTTTGACTGACATCATCTTTTGGCAAATAAAATTGATGCTAATAGCTATAATTGGGGTGACTAATCATCCAGGTTTGCCAGGGCCTGAGGAGGTTTCCCGGATGTGAGATTTTTAGTTTCAAAATGTATCAGTCCTGGATAAACAGGGAGAAAAGTTGGTCACCTTATCAATGCTATGTGTTATACTTAATTCTACCAAAAAAAAAAAAAAATGAAAACAAAAACAAAACGAAAACGCAGGCATTATTTTCCCATTTTCAGGTAATGGAACTGAGACTCAAAAGGTTAAAGCAGCATGTCTTGTTACAGCTACCTGGTGGTAAAGGCTTGCTCTAATCCAGGTCTGTCTGGCCCCAAAGCTTGTGCTCTGAACATTTTCATTGTGCAGGCTTGTGATACAGAGATTTAAGAAATTGCCACATTGTGACTGGGATTACAATCATATATATTCTGTGACTATTCCAGGAATTTTGTAGCCTTTGACTCTTTACTTAATGAGCTTGGAAATCCAACTACTGAATTTTCACTTAGATTTTTAAGCTTAGAAATGCAGACTGGAATAGAGAACAGTGTGTCATCTTTAATAACCTTTTGTGACATCTTGCCAACAATCTTTTCTGAAGAAAAGCATTTCTGCAGTCTGGAAAGTTTACATTTCTATTCTGGAAAGTTCTGCCACTTCCCGCCACTTTGAGGGGCATGCTGCCGTCAACCTGGCTCACGTCAAAGATGGCCTCTGTGTCTCTCTCCCCTGCCTCAGTCCTCAGCTTTTATGTAATAACACCCAGGATGGAAGTCAGATGGAACTGGCCTCACAGTGGCCACACTTCAGGAAACAGAATCGTTGACTTTTTTCATCGTGTGTGTGTGTGTGTGTGTGTGTGTGTGTGTGTGTGTGTGTGAGATTAGCATGCATAAGGAAGTCCAATGTGAAGTGGGAAGATGAAGTAACTACTCTTAGGAAAAATGCCTTCAAGGACAAGAGGAGTTGGTTGTAGATGGATAACCAGAGATGTCTAGTTTGAAGGTTGTGAGATTCTGTGAGCTCTCTGCTTTCGGGAAAAAAATAAACTCCTACAAATCTTTGCCAGCCCTGGTGCCAGTTCAGGCTCGGAAGATCTGAGTGTAAGACTGAACCCTAAGCGGTGTTGCTTACTGGTCGTTAAAGCAAGAGTCCACTGACAAATGCAGTGTGCTTATTCATCCATTCACCCATTCATTCCACCAAAGTTAAATTGAGAGCCTGCTCTGTCTCAGAACTGCTCTGAGCACTGGGAACCCAAGGAGAAAACAATGAAATCCTATTTCATGAAATCAATAGATGAGCATAGAGTCAAAATTATCCTTGGACATTCCTCAAATCACCCATAAAGTATTATCTTAGGTCAGGTTCCCCAGAAGCAGAGCCTGAGATGAGTATTCCTTTGGAAGTATTGAAAATGTAGTCTCAGGTGAAACCTGCACGGTAGTGGAGGAGGCAGGGCAGGGCGGGGGACCGAGTCCAGCCAATATGTGAACTCAGCTGAACAGCTGTAGTCTGGCCTCGGCCTGATCCCACAGGGAGCTCCGGAGCACGCCTGGTATCATAGATTTATAGTCCCTTGAGGCAAAAGGGCCAGACTTTTGTTCCCCTAACAATCAGTCATTGGCTATGGGCCTCTCCGGGAATTAGGGTGTAACCTATTGGCATCCCTGGGGGAGGTGGCTCCAATCAGATGAGGGCAATTCTCCAAAGCAGGTTGCTGTGTGAGCAGTTAGCAGCCAACACTCAGAGTCCAGGGCATATGGAGACGGGCTTCGCCAGCAGCTACACCGGCACACAGGATTTATGTGACATATTAGAAACCTACAGAGCAACTGTTAACAAATACAGCAGAACAATTTGTTTTTCTCCAGTGGTGCCAGAATCCACCATTTCTTTGGGTGCGCGGCAGCGGAAGTAGCTGGCGTGTGTTCGGGGGCCATGGCGTATGAAAAATAAGCACCTCCCGACACCCAGCACGGGAAGGTGCTCACACCATGAGGGTCGCTCCCGCGGGACCTGAGACGGACTCTGTTTCCAGGAAGCGGACTGAGAGATGTCATTTTACGGGCTGTTTGGCAGGAAGTGCCCTTGGGGTCAACACCTGTGGAAAGCCACCGTAGCAGGAGAGGGCGGAGGGAGAAGCTGAGCCACGATGCGGGCTGACAACAGCCGCAGCGCCCGCCCCAGGGGGCGCTCTGGAGCTAAACCGCTTGGGGGAACTGACCTGTTTGGGGCCCAGATGGCCCTGCCTTATGCCCCTCCATTTACCGCCTCAGGAGGGGCACGAGCTCGGGTGACTTGGCTCTCTGCCGCTGAGGCCACATTGAAGGGACAACTGGAGGCTGTTGGCTGACTGTTCTCCCTGCAGTGAGTATGGGCAGTCCAGCCACTGGTGTACACGACCACAGGGCTCACCTTGTGCTCATTCCCAGCGCACAGTCCTTGAGTGGAAGCGGTGTGAGATCGCCCCTCACGAGTTAAAGTTGTTTTCTATTTGGGGACTGGGTACATATGCTTTAATATTTAATATTAATCCTGGACCTTTATCATTGGTTTATCATCACTTAGAAGTGGATAGGCTTCCCTTTTTAAGTGCTTTTTTTTTCATTTTTGGTTAGTGACAGGCATTACTTTATTTAATTCTTAAAATAACATTATGAGGTAGTTAGTATTATTATTCCCCATTTTATAAACGAGCATTGAAGAGGTTAGAAAAAACTTGCCCATAGTCAAATTGTATGCCAGTATTTGAACCAAAGTCTATCTGACTCCAAGCTCAAACTCTTAACCACTCTGCTAAAGCCAACTATGAAACTTTTCACATTACTCTTTGATGGACCTTAGCTTTAATAATTCATTCATTCATTTGATAATGTTTTAAGCCAGGCTCTGTGTTGGGTTGGTTTTAGAGATCCATTAGAGAAACCTCTGGAACAGAGTTTATGTGTATATGTTCTTGTGGGTCATTCTTCCTGCCTCTGTGTGTGTGTGAGTGTTTGTGTGTGTGTGTGTGAGTGCAACAACCTCAAGAGATTAATGCAAATTCGAGGACCTTTGGCTATTTCCTAGTAACTCAATACACTGTTTTAAACTTTCCGACAGGCTAAAAGAGATACTAAGAGAATGTCTGCAAAAGAAGTCACCATTAATGACAGCATTCGACAGATGAACAAAAGTCGAAGAATCACAAAGAACTGTGTCAACTAGCAGAGTGTCCAAATAGAAAGTGGACAGACTTCTTTGTTGCCCTTCACAATCCTGGATCCTATCAAGGAAGCTTGAGGAAGCGGATGCCCCTTGCTGAACTTGAACGCTGCTGAGTGCCCTGAGAGACTGTCTTACCTGGCAGCAAACAGCTGCCTGAGTTGTTGGGACCTTCTGAGCTTCCTGTTTATCACGTAAATATATTGGCACAGTGCTCACGTATGCTAATAAACTGCAGACATGCAGTTCAGTTTGCCTCTTTGCAACTCCCGTAACAGGGTCTGGTGTAAAAGAGCTAATGCTACAGATCAGTTTACGAGGCAGAGAAAAGCAGAAGTGGAGCTCCTGGATGAAAGATCCACACCCTAGCACTAAGCTCTCCTGGCTGCAAAAGTGTGTTCGGTTTCAGGCATGCTTATTCTTTCCTTTTTTCTTTTTTTTTTTTTTTTTTTTTTGAGACAGCGTCTCACTGTGTTGCCTGGGCTAGAGTGAGCGCCGTGGCGTCATCCTAGCTCACAGCAACCTCAAACTCCTGGGCTCAAGCGATCCTCCTGCCTCAGCCTCCCGAGTAGCTGGGACTACAGGCATGCGCCACCATGACCGGCTAATTTTTTCTATATATTTTTAGTTGTCCGATTAATTTCTTTATATTTTTTTTTTAGTAGAGACGGGGTCTCGCTCTTGCTCAGGCTGGTTTCGAACTCCCTGAGCTCAAACAATCCGCCCGCCTCAGCCTCCCAGAGTGCTAGGCCCCTTTTTTCTTTCTAAATACCACCATCCTAAAACTTACCGTGTTCACCGAAAAGCTGGCTTTTGCCCAAACCTAAACGCAGATATACAAGAAGTCAAGAAACAGGGAAACTCCCTGTTATCCTTGTTTTCTTAGATCTTGGATGAGATCAGATCCAGTTCCTCACGCACTAACTCTGCCACACCCATGGCATGTCTTTGGGAGGTCTCTGTGATACAGTCACACCTGCTCCTTATCTGCCTGGAAAGTCCTCCAAGCTGGCACCCATGTTGGCCTCCAGACCATAATGTCACCATCCTTGTGGCCAAACTAGGATGTCCCTCAAGGCTCAGCCAGATCTTGCAGTTTTTCATAGCTTTCCAGTTCCCTGTGCTTGTCTTCCTGAGTGTTCTCCCTCTCCACTTGGGTCATTTGCAATTGTCAATCGAAGACTGGACACTGCTTGCGAGAGGGAGATAACCAGGGACGTGTGGCAGCGCACACAGCTTGCCCTTGGCCTGACTGTACACAGCCTGAGGACTATGTCATTTTGGCACCTGTGATGAAATCACTTTAGTAAGCCAGTACCCGGTCAATGTGTATTCACATTGACATTAGATTGATGTGTACTGCATTAAAAATTAGGTAGCTGACACAGAAAAAGGATGTTTTAATAGGAATAATTTTCTAGCATTTCTTTAAACATGTTCAACTGGAAGTATTTTCTTCCAAAATAATATAACTTGATTTTTAAAGGACTGTTCACATGCCTAGGATTGGGCAAGGTAGGACTAAAGTTGTACCAAACTATACCAATAAACTCCATGTTTGGCAGAAATAGGCAGCCTGATGGTGTGCGTTTATACAACGTAGTCCAGAGAACTGACACGCAGATTGAAAGCCAGATATGCAACCTCCTTATCTGCCAACTCTGTTATTCCTCCAACACAAGTGATTACTGTCTTTTTTCTTCCTTCCTTCCCTCCCTACCTCTTTCCTTCCTGACTTCTTTCCTTCCCCCATTCCTTCCTTTCTTCCTTCCATGGGTGGATTGTACATTCATTAAACAATAAATGCCCATCCTGTGTCAGGTACTATGCAGATGTTGAGGGGTTTGAAGTCTGGTCAGTCATGATTCTATATCCTGAATCTAACAGTGACTTTATAACTAGGAGACTGACTTAGACCCCAGGGTACAGCGTGTTTTGCGAATTGCTCTGCAGTGGAATCTCACTTTTATATTTAGGGAAGGTTTATCTTAAACTAGGTGTTCTCCTAATCACTGGATAAGCCTTTACCCTACACATAACTACAGTTTTCCTAAACTTTTATCATTTTGTGATTCCTTTAGAAAGGGCTTTTGGGGAACTTAATGTTCTAAAGAATATTTTTAATATAATAAAATAAAATAAAAGCAAAACCTGTGACACCTATGCCCCCACTGGCATTACTCAGCAGGAGCCTCCATCTGCTAGTGGTTGGCAATGATCCTGCAAGTTCAAGGGCTCTTTCTCCCAGGGTATGTGCGTTGTTTAGTGCGGGGTGTTCCTTTGCCAGGTACCGGCCCTGGCTTCTCTTTACAGCTTTGTTTCTGCATCAGTTCACTGCTGCATGTTGTATGGAATTTATCACCTTAAAAAGGTGTCTCTGTTTTATATAGAAACAGTTTCCCACTTCTGGGGGAGAAGGAAGTGCCAAGGGCACAGGATCTGGCCCTCCCCAGAGCAACCTGGATTTCACTGAGACAGTGACCAGAAGTTAAACCATGTTACTGAAAATTCATCTGGCAATTTTTTCATGTATGTATAAGACAGAAACTGATTCTTACTATCCTATTAGGATAACACTTTTCATCGCAAAGTTTGTGTCAATAAAGTCATTAATTTCAAACATACCTGGGTGGTTATAGAGAATCTTTACTGGAACCTTAAATTTGTATGTAGAGTTGTTTAGATTCTTTTTTTTTTTTTTTTTAACGAAGGCCTTTTACATAGGTGATACTGCCTGGGAATTAGGTAAGGAGAATGTGATTAGTCCCGTTTTACACTTGTGGAAGTATCTATATACAGTCCACTGAGCTACTCAGTGACGGTGCAGGGATTGAAGTGAGGGCGTCCTGCCTGCGAGTCAGGGGCTTCCCCAGCACACACGCCTCCATGGCAGGACGGCCGGCGTGGCTGGGAGCCTAAGCCATTGCAGGGCAATGTGATGGAGCCTAAGATTGGGCCGAGCTCGAGTCTCAGAGGGCCATTTGGGTAACTGGAGAAGGCCAGAGAGAGAAGACGACAGGGCTAGCAGAGACCGGAGAGGGCCGGTGAGCTCTCAGGGGATTTGGGGCTGGTCCAGGCTCACCTGTCCCTTCATGGGCAAGTCATTTAACTTCTCCATGCTCCTGTTTGGCCATTTGTAAAATGGGGCTCACAGCATCTCATGCTATTGGGAGGATTAAGTAAGGAAATACACTAAAACACTTAGTACAGTACCTAGCCTATGAAGATAAACACAAGGTTGTTTTTTTGTTTTTTTTTACTGTTGCACTGAGCCAGTCCTGAAATTTCTAGGACGTGGGCAAGGTCTGGTATATAAAATTCAGCTGTTATGGGTAAAAATACCAAGGGCTGGCTCTTTATTTAAGCACTTTGTTCTTATGCACAACAACATGAACATTTTTTCAAGATAAATGCTTTTTATCTAATACAAAAGGTACCGCAGGCCCCCCTGTGATGAGGAAAGTAAACATCTTCAAGAAATCTTCCCGGAAAGCATGTACCTTGCTCTGGGCAGAAGCATAGACTCAGGACAATGCAGAGAAAGAAAACTTTCCTTGGTGTAAACTCTGGGGACTTTGTTGTATCTTTAAACTTGACAGGCCTTTCATTTGCAGACTCTCTGGAGGGTGACTTTCCCCAAATTGGTAACTAGCAAGTGAGAAATGACTTTGGATATAAAGGAGTCTTGTGTGAGGAGTTGTAGGGCAATGGATTTGGGGCTTTACATTTTTCTTTTGTACGGATACATCTTCTAGAACCTGGCTTCAAATGTGCAATGTTCTCCAGGCAGGGAGAATACCCAGGCCGGCAACACCTCCTGCAAACCCAGAAAAGACTCAGGTAAATATGTATATCTAAATACGTCAGTTGAGTGGGCACAGAAAATTAAATCTCTTTAAAGAAGACATCCTTCTAAAACAGCTTTGTTTGAGATCCTTGAAAGAGGAAGAATAGAGACTATTCACCTGCTAATTCTTGAGCAAAATCAAGGCTAATTTTTGAGACAAAGAAAATCTTCTGAGCAAAAAAGACAGAATGAATGAGACCCTGGTGAGCCTACACTTCATTCACACTGATGCCTTGGTCACTTTCCCAGCCTCAGCCCAGGGCCAGGGATTCAGACAGATCCTGGCTCAGCTCCCAGCTGAGCTACTTGGATACACAGCTCAAGCACAGCTCATGGGACATGATCACAATAACCTTTATTTTTGTCTCTAACTGTCCTTTTAGAATGTATTCTAAAAGGGAAGTTTCCCCCTGCCATCTCCAGCATCCCTGGGATGTTTCTAGAAACTCTTGGTTAACAGAAATCCCTGCAGTTACTGAAAGTCATAAACATGGTCTCAATTCAGAAATTAGAATGGCAAGTCCTGGAAATCAATCAGCATGTCAGTCTTCACTCAAGGGTAAGATTTCTCTCCTCCACTGTCCCTGGTTAGGGCCTGTAGGAGCTGGACAACCTGCTGTCAGGAAGGAGGTGTGATCACTCCTAATCCTTCTTTGCTCACCTCCTCTCTTTCCTCCAATTTGGAGTTTGCCAGAGGATGAGAGAAAGGGAGCCAAGAGTTCTCACTTGGCAGTTAAATGCTTGCTGCCAGTTCTCAGGGTCCTCTGATACTTAACATTCTTGTGTATTTGCTTCTTTGGTTTTTTGCCTGGACATTTTTTTGTGTCCTGATAAACTCCCCTGCTGGACCTCTCCGGCTATAACTCCTGTGACAGGGTGATACAGTGACCGTTCCCTGCTCTGCCCTGGGCTCCAGTGGTCCACCCCATCCAAACTCCCTCTGCTGAAGCCCGTCACCCTCCCAATCTGACTTCTGGGGCAGGAGTCCAAATGGCTCCAGCCCAGCTCTCACTCCCCTGGGTGGCATCTACCTCAGCAGAGGGTGGGTGATCAGAACAGGCCTCTCTGCACAGGGAACATGTGAGCTGAGACCCGAGTGACAAGAAGGAGCCAGTTGTGCAAAGACCTGGGCAGAAAGGAGTCCAGGAACAGGAAGGACAAGTGTGGAGGCTCCGAGTGTGGCAGGGGCCGAGGGAGAGAGGGGCTGGGGTGGGGGGTGGGATGGGAGAGTGAGGCAGAGGCCAGATCAGGAGGGCTTCACGGGTCGTGGCAGGGAGTTAGAGTTTGTATTTTTAAAAGGTCCCTCTGCCTACTGTTTTTAGAAGTAGATGAATTGAGATACATTTTAGAGGTTGGTTTCTTGGTTTCTTGGTTTCTTGACCTGGAATTGGTACAGAGAGCAGATGAGGAAATCAAAGATGACTCCTAGATTTTTGGTTCAAGCAATTGGCCGGTTGATAGAGTCACTTACTGAGAGAGAAGATGGGAGGAAGAGCAGGTTCGGGAAAGAGAATCCAGAGTTCTGGTTGGGCACTGGGTGTTTGATGCTTTAAACACTTGAGTGGAGATGTTCTTTGGCGACAACAGCTGAGATGGAAGTGATTACAGAAAGTGACATTGTTTATTCTTGTCTTCAAAGGAAGATTGTTTTCATTATGTTCATTTTTTCTATGTCAATGAAATAGTCTGTTCATTTTGAAGAAGATTTAGCTTTTCCTGACAGGAAATTACAGACTGGTAATTACCATGTTTTCTTGCTCCTCCTGGAATAATCAAAACAAGAAAGACAATCTTTCTGATGGTACCACATGATTAATTCTCAAGACAAAGTTGAAATTCAAGCCTCCCTCAATGCAGCTACTCCTCCTGACCAGCTACTCCTCCTGACTCTTCTGTTTTTATGTTGCTGTCACACCCTTTCTCTCCTATTCTTTTGCCTTTATCTCTCCTTTCCTGAAACCACTTCAATTTCCTAGCTTTGTAAATTTGTCCTCATCAACGTGCCTTGCATCCGACACTCAATGACCCACTGTATACATAACTGCTTCAAACAGAAACTCTGGAGTGACCCTTGACTGTCCCTTCCCCCGTGTTATTGAATCTTGTGTCATACACTTTCCAAATGCCTCTTATATCCGTCTTTTCCTCTCACAACCACCACCTCAGCCCAGGCCACCAAATCTCTTGGTTTTCTGTAGACATCTTCTCACTTCTCTGCCTCCCTCTTTGCCTCTAATCCGGGCTCCACACTGCTGACAAAATTCTCTTTCTAAAATGCAAATCCGATCATAGCACTTGCCCTAGTGGGGAACCTGCAGCCTCAAGGCTACAATGCGGCCCTCAGATCCCCAAGTGCGGCCCCTCTACCGAATCCAAACTTTCACAGAACAAATCCCTTTATTAAAAGGATTTATTCTATAAAATTTGGATTCGGTCAAAAGGCTGCACTCATGGATCCAGAAGGCCACAGGTTTCCCACCCCTGTGTGAAATCAGGGTAATTTGGATATTTGTCACTTCAAACATTTATGTTTTCTTTCTATTGGGAACATTACAATTCTTTTCTTCTAGCTATTTTAAAATACACAATAAATTATGTTAACTATAATTCCCCTACTGTACCATCAAATACTAGACCTTATGCCTTCTATCTAACTATATTTTTGTACCCCTTAAAATTTAGGCTTTAACAAGACCGGCTTACTTAATATTTGCTTCAAAATGCATCTCCTTCCATCACATTCAGTCAGTTTCTATTCTCGGTCAGATCTTTTTGGATCTTCTTGCTGGGAAAATGGAGGATTGCCTTGTGTTTGAGGTTGCTTTATTTGTGGCAGTGATTTGATGAATGAGTGTAAAGGGTACGTCTCTCATTTCCTCTCTTCCGGGATCCCGGGCTTCAGTCTCTCTCCGTGCCTTCAGCCTTCGCCGCTGCTTGGTGAATCTGCCAAAGGAGCGGCTGTGGTGTGCTGGGCGTATTGATCTTAGAGTCAAGGGACTGCGATAGAATTCCAGCTCTGCCACTTTCAATCCCCGCAACTTGGGCAAGTCATTTAACCTCACTTGCCTAATCTGTAAAATGGAGGCACTCAATCAATCAATGTTAATTAAATCTGAACCTTCATTGCTCTAAATTTTCAGTGGCTCTCATTGCCTGGCTTGAGAACAAATTTCTCAGTCTGGCTGGGTTTCAAAACCCTCCCAGTCTCTGCAGCTCTAACCAAGTTGCACATACTTTGTGCCACAAATCAGGCTACTTGCAACCCCTTGAACGCCCATCACACTGTCTGCCTTAGGCACAAATCTCTACTCCAGCATCCCTCTCTTCACTGCTGTTGGATTATCATTCATCCTCCACGGTGCTGTTCCATTGCTACCACATTCCTCCATGGAACTTTTCTTTCTTTTTTTTTTTTTTTTTTTT